>NC_059441.1:1010000-1205000 GCF_021028975.2 Sphaerodactylus townsendi
TGTCTCATAATTATCTGCTTGGTCCTACCGTAGCTACTAGTAGCAAGAAGATTTGCCAGTTGGAGTTATGATAGCTTTTGTGATCAGGGGCAAAGCACAATCTCAGAAAGGAGAGGAAGGCATTCTCACTGGACATGAACCAAATGGTCGTTCGTGCTCTGCTTTCCTTTGATTTCAAATTGGACTCACTTTTATTTGCTGCCTTACAGACCTTATTTGAGTGGAAAGGCATCCCGTAAATGATTTGAATAAACAAACTCTAAGAGACCCGTTTGACTTGATCAGCTCCCTCAGCCGTGGCCAAGCGCTGTGTCTTTCTCTGCAGCATAACCTGGTTAATGTTTGCCTCCTGGAATTCTTTCTGTCTTTTAGCTCAGTCATGTCTTCCGGCTCGGGGAATGAGCTCATGTTTTCCGGGCAAGGGTGATGGTCCCAAGATTCCCAACTGCAATCACAGTGTTGGCACATCATTGCTTGGCAACCACTCTTGAGTGGCAGGCGCATGCGATCAATTGGCAATTTTTTTCAAGACACTAGCTCTGCCTCTGTTTACAGCACCCCCATCTCATAAAGTTTGGGGCTCAGAGTTCTGCTCTCTGCACATGCTTTTCCCTGATAAATCCCCAGAAAATCACTAGGAATTTTTCATTGAGCTGGATCTAGGGTTGAAGTCGTTTTGTAGCTAAAATAAGTATAAGGACAACTTCCTTATCGTTACAATGTTATACTTTTACATTATGTACTGAGCTGTGAACCAGGTAAGGGCTGGCTCAGACCTTTCCTCAGCCATGACCTCTCAGCATGTGGCGTAGTGGTTAAGAGCAGGTGCATTCTAATCTGGAGGAACCGGGTTTGATTGCCCGCTCTGCCGGTTGAGCTGTGGAGGCTTGTCTGGGGAATTCAGATTAGCCTGTGCACTCCCACACACGCCAGCTGGGTGACCTTGGGCTAGTCACAGCTTTTCGGCGCTCTCTCAGCCCCACCCACCTCACAGGGTGTGTGTTGTGTGGGGGGAAGGGCAAGGAGATTGTAAGCCCCTTTGAGTCTCCTACAGGAGAGAAAGGGGGGATATAAATTCAAAACTCTTCTTCAAGGGGGGGCTCAGTTGTGTCCGTTGTTTTTCTACCGTGTTTCCCCGAAAATAAGACAGTGTCTTATATTAATTTTTGCTCCCAAAGATGCGCTATGTCTTATTTTCAGGGGATGTCTTATTTTTCTGTGTTCTGTTCGTTGGACATGCTTCCAAACAAAAACTTTGCTACGTCTTATTTTGGGGGGATGCCTTATATTTCGCACTTCAGCAAAACCTCTACAACGTCTTATTTTCCGGGGATGTCTTATATTCGGGGAAACAGGGTACTTCCGCCCTTTCAGTATGGGAATACCTAATAGCACTGATCAACTTTCCAGGGTTAATGTAAAGATTATGGAGATATGATGTGCCAGAAGTCCTTGCGATATTTTATAGTTTTATGTAAATGTGCTTGTTTTTAAACCTGTCTATTTATCTGTGCAGATATATATATTTTTTAAAGGTTTGGGGGCTGGGGGTTGCTCTGGACATTTTTATCTTTCCCATTAGCGATGAGATCAAATTCACACGGGTGCTGCAAAGAGCGAAGAGGGTTACACTCATCCTAGCAGTCGACCGCTTTGCACGCTTTTAAAACGCCTGCTTTCCCACCCTTTCCCTCGTCCTCCGTATGAGCTGATTACGGGCTTTTGAAAAGGAAACTCTGCTTTGCTTCAACTGGCCTTTACTTTTCCTCCTGTCTTCTGCTCTCTCGCTCACCAAAACCGCTTCTGCAGGCTGCATCAGAACGCCGAGGAGACTGGGAAGTCCCGCCGGTGCGGCAGACCAATGCTTTGTTCCTGGCAACTCACCTGGCTTCAGAACGGCACGGGGGATCAGTCCAGGTATTGCCCTCCCCAATTCCACGCAGCTTTTGGGTAGCAACTTTTGGTAGCAACCCAACTCTATGCTTCTACGGTTCTATGATTCTGAGTACGGAGAAAGAGTTAAGCAACTCCGCTGCTCAAAAGCGTCCCCTCCCGCTGCAGTTTTGCTTACCAAAAGGCTTCTGCTAGGCTCTTTTGCAGTAAAAAATGTACTAAAAGGGCATGAAACCCTTTGAATCAGCTTTGCACGGAACTTGTCTGTGTGAGCTACAAATCTACTATATTAGTGCAAAGCTTCATGAATAATTGAATGGGTATCAGAGAGAACAGCGAACATAGTTTGGGATCAGTGGAGCTGCAAGCCGTACTGACAGGGAGAAATGGAAGTTCTTGAATAGTTGAAAAGCATTTTCCTGGTCACGCAGCAGCCTGTGTTTTGAAGGGCTCGCACACTCCCGTGTCACTTTGGCAAACTTTCGGCGTTAACGTGGGCGTCTTCTTTCTCTCTTGTGCTTTTCGTCAGGTGATAACCTCCACCAACGGTGAGTTGAACATCGACGAACCGCCAGGAGTCCCTTCCAATACCCAAATTGCAGAGCGCACCGAAGTGGAAGTAGTGGAGGAAGCTAAGTATGTCTGCCGCACAAGCAAGTTTCCCTCTATGCCGTCTTGTGTGCGTCAGAAACATTTCGTGTTTCCCTGTGTTTGACGCCTACATCCATAACCTTGCCCTCAAACATTCCATTTTTGTTTTTGTTTTGTTTTCTTTTGCATGACGGTCACAGCAGTGCTGGTGACGTTAGAGCTGCCTTTCACCTGCCGTGCCTAGATAAACGTGACTTTTGACCCCAGCATGCATTGCGAGCTAGACGGACACCGTTCAGAAGGATATGCAAAGTGCCATGTTGTAGTTTCTTCAGTAAAACTCTCTCTAACCGAACCTGTCCGTAGCTCAATATATTACATAACTAGCGTAGCTTTTGTCTAGGGATACAGGCATCTTTTAGAAGCCGGGGATCCTTTTACCCTCTCAGACTTAAAACCTGTGGGTGAGTGGCTTTGGTCTGTAACATACTTGCAAAAATTGTTCTTGGACTGTAAGTAACCTTTGGGGTCGTCACAGAAATTACGTGTTGTTTTGTAAATCGCTTGCTGTGTGTTAGAAACTGTGTGTCGGTGAGGGGCTAAAGAAGTTTAATGTCTCAGCTGTCACTTTCAGTCTCTCATCCGGTGGCGTTCTTCACACTCTGTCACCTCTTCACAAATCCCGATGCGGGGTCTTCACCTGGAGGTCACCGGTCCTTTCCTTTTTCTTTATAAAGAAGCTGGGCGTGTTGCTTAGGAACCATCATAGGGAGAGGAATTCCGCAAAGGGGTTGCGCGTTCAGGGCATGAAAACTTCTTTTTCAGTGGCGTAGTGGCTAACAGCAGGTGTGCTCTGATCTGGAGGAACCGGGTTTGATTCCCCGCTCTGCCACTTGAGCTGTGGAGGCTTATCTGGGGAATTCAGATTAGCCTGTACACTCCCACCCACGCCAGCTGGGTGACCTTGGGCTAGTCACAGCTTCTCGGAGCTCTCTCGGCCCCACCTACCTCACAGGGTGTTTGTTGTGAGGGGGGGAGGGCAAGGAGATTGTAAGCCCCTTTGAGTCTCCTGCAGGAGAGAAAGGGGGGGATATAAATCCAAACTCGTCTTCTTCTTCTTAACCGACTCAGTCTGCAACAAACGTCCTTCAGTGATCAGAGTAGCACTGGGTGGACCCTGAGGGCAAAAATCATGATCCTCAGTCTCCTGGGGAAATGTAGCCTGAGATGATCCCTACCTGCATGCCAGAAAAGCAGATCTACCTGTAATCTAGAGTCGGGCCTCAGCACAGGATCACTTGCTGGCTTGCTGTTGCTGTATTCCTTGAGTTTTGCCTCCGTCTCCATTGCTAAATCCCTGTAACTGCCTTCAGTTTTGGAGAGGCAGTTAAGGTGGAGAGGGAAAATAGGTGTTTTACAAATAAATGGTTGGGGCCAACCTGATATGTGCTTTCCCAGTTGAGGGCTTAGTTTTTGTCCGTTTTAGGCTGGAATACAGTCTTAGGCTGTGAGACTCTTCCCATAGAGCAGCAGTGGCATAGTGGTTAAGAGCAGGTGTACTCTGATCTGGAGGAACCGGGTTTGATTTCCTGCTCTGCCGTCTGAGCTGTGGCGGCTTATCTGGTGAACCAGAAGTGTTTCCGCACTCCTACATGCCAGCTGGGTGACCTTGGGCTAGTCACAGTTCTTCAGAGCTCTCTCAGCCCCACCTACCTCACAAGGTGTCTATTGTGGGGAGAGGAAGGGAAAGGAGTTTGTAAGCCTCTTTGAGTCTCCTACAGGAGAGAAAGGGGGGATATAAATCCAAACTCTTCTTCTTCTTCTCCAGTTTGACTACTGCCTCTGAATCCTTGTGCAACTAGTAGGACCGGCTTCCAGCAAATGCTATTCCTGTAGGCTGAGTATCAATATTTGCAAATCTCTCTGGGGAACAGGTTTCCCAAAGCACACTGCTACGCAAAAAAGGTTTCTAAAATAATTATTGGCTCTGATAGCGCAACGTCAGCTAAGCTCAGTCGAGGTCACCTTCCCAACAATTCAAAGGCCAAGACTGACCTTGAGGAAACTCTCTTGTGGTGAACGTACTGCTGACCCTCAGCACAAGTTATGCATGCTTATTGTGAATTAAATCTTCATAATTTCATGCATGCGTGCTGAGGATTGAATTTCAGAGGGTGGCTAGATTCAAGTCCTGTTGCACTTTACAGACCAATAAGAGTTTCAGGGTATAAGCTTTCGAGAGTCTTAAGTTTTCAGACACTAGTAGGAACGAAGATCTCTAAGTCTTGACATTCCACTCAGAAGGCAGGAGGTTTGTTGCAAAGAATGCTTGCAAAGGGCTTCCTCAGACACAGAAAACTTCAATGGGAAATGACAGTGTGAGATACAAGTCCAGAATAATGGACCTCCCTGAAGTGAATAGGGACAGAGGGCTCTCATCTCACTACAGGTGCTAATTTCCCACCTCCAATCATGGTCCCTCTGCTCTAATGTAGTCAGTGGTGCAGTGGTTAAGAGCAGGTGCATTCTGATCTGGAGGAACTGGGTTTGATTCCCTGCTCTGACGCTTGAGCTGTGGAGGCTTATCTGGGGAATTCACATTAGCCTGTGCACTCCCACACACGGCCAGCTGGGTGACCTTGGGCTAGTCGCAGCTTTTCGGAGCTCTCTCAGCCCCACCCACCTCACAGGGTGTTTGTTGTGAGGGGGGAAGGGCAAGAAGATAGTAAGCTCCTTTGAGTCTCCTGCAGGAGAGAAAAGGGGGATATAAATCCAAACTCTTCTTCTTCTTCTTCTTGTGCAAAGATCAGATTGGGCGATCAATTTTTATGTACTTGTGAGTTTGTCGACTTGGGCACTGAACTTTTGCAAAGCCAAGAAACTGTGTTCAGTTTTTCTTTCTAATCAGGACGTGGCCTTCCCGCTTGATCACCTTGTGCTCTTTTGGCGATTACAGATCAGCGGTAGAGCACCTGTTCTGCCCGCAGAAGATCCAAAGTCCAGTCTGTGGCATCTCCGGTTGCAGGTTCTCTCAGGTGGCAGACGTTGGGAAAGATCTGAGATCTGGCCGTTTCAGCCCTTTCCACACCAAATCTCCTTTGGTTGCCTTTAGCGTATTCCTTTACTACCCTCAGTTTCACATTTCTTTGCCCAATCAGCTTCACATCACTGACTCTTAGGCCCCTTCCGCACATGCAGAATAATGCAGTTTCAATCCACTTTCAGTGCACTTTGCAGCTGTGCGGAACAGCAAAATCCACTTGCAAACAGTTGTGAAAGTGGATTGAAAGTGCATTATTCTGCATGTGCGGAAGGGGCCTAAGAGTCAGTATGGTGAAGCTGATTTGGCAAAGAAATGTGAAACCGAGGGTAGTAAAGGAATACACTCACCACATTTGAGGCTCTTCTGTATATCCTTACCTTCATATTGTGCTGTTTATCGCTGTCACTCACTCTGTTATTTTTCATTACTTTGCCCCGGCTGCCTGTTAAAACCTGGCTGTTTGCTCCACCTGCTTCTGCTGTGTTCTTGTGGCTTGCTATTTTTAACGCTATTACATTCCCAAATCCCTCTTTTCACCCAGGCTCTCAGCTTCTGAACAATTCCCGCTTCTGGTTCCTTTGCTGAGGCTTTCTCCTGCGTGCCCTGTCCGTCTTGAGCATAGGTGTCAAACTCGCGGCCCTCCAGATGTTATGGATTACATTATGCTGGCAGGGGATGATGGGAACTGTAGTCCATAACATCTGGAGGGCCGCGAGTTTGACACCTGTGGTCTTGAGCATCTTAATGAGAATAGCGCTATTGGTCATGGAGCAGGAACTGAGTGTTAGAGAACCTGCTTGCCGTTCAGAAGGTCGCAGGCTCGATCCCTGGTCTCTCCAGTGAAGGGTCAGGTGACGAGAAGGAACTCTACCTAATACCTTGGAGAGCCGCTGCCAGTCGCATACCCAAGACTGAACTTGATAGGTCAAGAGTATGCTTTAGCACAGGGGTCTGCACCCTGCGGCTCTCCAGATGTTCATGGACTACAGATCCCATCAGCCCCTGCCAGGATGGCCAATTGGGAATTGTAGTCCATGAACATCTGGAGAGCCGCAGGTTGCAGACCCCTGTTTAACAGAAGGGAGCTTCCTGTGTGCGTGTATCCTCTTCCTGACTCTGCCTCCTGGAGGGGTTTAGTATTCCACCCCTATCCCCATGGCTGTAAACCTGGGGTCACTTGAATGCTTCCCTTGTTTAACCCTTTGAATGCCAGCCTGGCCTTCTCTTCTGCTGATCCGAGATCTGCCCCTTCCCGCCTCTGTTTCATGATATTAGAGACCCTTGTCCTCTCTTTGCTGGCCGGTTCCTCTGGAAAAGCCCAGCTCCGATTATGAAGAGATTGTCCTCTCTCGGCTTCATCTCCGTAAATGCGTTTACATTTCCTTAACTGTGTCACTGCATTTCTCTTTTTTTAGTCCATCCAGTGGTTCTCAACCTGTGGGTCATGACCCCTCTGGGGGTCGAACGACCCTTTCACAGGGGTCGCCTAAGACCATCGGAAAACACATATTTCCGATGGTCTTAGGAACCGAGACACAAATAATGTTATGGTTGGGGGTCACCACAACATGAGGAACTGTATTAAAGGATCGTGGCATTAGGAAGATTGAGAACCACTGTGTTAGACTCTCCATCTCTGCTTTTTTTCCGGTCCTTGCAAAGCTTTCATTGGCCCTGCTCTTCCACTGACTCTCCCGTCGTTTCTCTGTCATCTGTGCCCTCTCCACCTGTCAGCCCCCACCAGGCAAGGAGACTATTCCTTCTGCCTTCTCAGAACATGCTGATAGCTAAATAACAAGGTAGCCATGGTTGCCTTAAGTCTGACCACTCCCAAAGCATTTGGGCCGGCCTGAGGGGAGAGCGCCTCCTCGGATCACAAGCGCTTTTAATTTCGATGTATCGTCGAAGGCTTTCACGGCCGGAATCACTAGGGTGTTTTGGGTTGTCTGGGATGTACGGCCGTGTTCCAGTAGCATTCTCTCCTGACGTTTCGCCTGCATCTGTGGCTGGCATCTTCAGAAGATCTGATGGTAGTAAAGCAAGCGGAGAATATATACCTGTAGAATGTCCAGGGTGGGAGAAGAACGATTTACACTGGTTAAAAGTGCCCTTTTAAGTGCCACTTGTTAACAAATGCAAATGGTTCTTCTCCCACCCTTAGCATTCCACAGGTATATATTCTCCGTTTGCTTTACTACCATCAGATCCTCTGAAGATGCCAGCCACAGATGCAGGAGAAACGTCAGGAGAGAATGCCCCTGGAACACGGCCAGGCAGCCCAGAAAACCCACACTACCCTAGCTTTTAATTTCCTTCTCAGCTGGGTGTAGAAGGAAAGAGTTTTGACCAGCTGCCATGTCCCGTCAAAGCCCCGAGGCCTTTTCCCCGAGGCCCTTCGCAGCTGTCTTTAGCATTACCTTGGAAACTTGTGCTCTATTCTGAAGCTTTTAGACATTGTATTGTCGAAGGCTTTCACGGCCGGAATCACTTGGGTGCTGTGTGGTTTCCGGGCTGTATGGCCGTGTTCTAGCAGCATTCTCTCCTGAAGATCCTCTGAAGATGCCAGCCACAGATGCAGGCGAAACGTCAGGAGAGAATGCTGCTAGAACACGGCCATACAGCCCGGAAACCACACAGCACCCACTTTTAGACATTTCTTCTGCTCCCATGGCTAAACACCCTTCAAAGCCCTCTCCCTTTAACAGTGATATTCTGGTGCCCCGGCATAGTTTTGTCTTGGGCTGTCTGGAAAGCTTGGTCTCATTTTTATCTCTGCAACCAGCCAGTCGTGGTGTTTTTCCCAAGCCGGCTGCAGGAGGTTCAGGTGGAACCAGACAAGGCGGGTAGACCGTGGCGGGCGGCTGCAGAAGCAACGCTGCATGCTTGCATGACTCGCCATGCCATGCTTCCTCATCTCACGTCTGAACGATAAATGGCTCTTCCTCCTTTTTTATGTGTTTTTATTTGTCTTTCTTTCCTTTTTCCCCTCCCCCTCTCTTCACATTTCTCTGTAGCTGCCTGAAAATACTCAACTTGTGGTGAGTCGCTCTCTGTAGTCCACGCAGATGGGGAGTGAATCAGAGTAGGTGACGGTTGGCTAGATGAAGCCCAGACAGTGATGGGGGAGTTGGGGCCGGGGGAATTTATGGATGAGGCCCTGTTCTTGTACATGGACCTGTACTTCTCCCTCTTTTTATAAACAACAACATAGACTTTAATTTATGGTCAAGCATCTCAGGAGAGAAGATGCTTGTGCTGTGGTAGCAGTGTGGCGTAGTGGTTAAGAGCGGGTGGATTCTAATCTGGAGAACCGGGGTTGATTCCCCACTCCTCCACCTGAGCGGCAGAGGCTTATCTGGTGAACCAGATGGGCTTCCGCACGCCTACATTCCTGCTGGGTGACCTTGGGCTAGTCCCAGTTCTTTGGAGCTCTCTCAGACACAAGGTGTCTGTTGTGGGATGAGGAAGGGAAAGGAACTTGTGAGCCACCTTGAGTCTCCTTACAAGAGGGAAAGGTGGAGTATAATTTCAAAACTCTTATTCTCGTCTTTAAAAAATCTGCACTGCCAATCAAATCTCCAATGGCCAATCAGCAGCCTTTCTGGGCAACAGCCCCATCCGGCCCCACCCACTTTCTAAAAATCAGAGAAGGTGTCCATGGTACCCAGAGGCACCACGTTGAGGACTCCTGCTCTGACCACTGGGCAGTTTCTTTCAAGCCTTTACATTACCTTGCAACACTGCAATGACTGATATAGCTGAGACTGGCAGACTGCTTACCTTGGTTTCGCCATGGCTGGGGAGGTCCGCTGTGTGCGAACAGGAAGTCCTCAGGAAGAAAGAGAATCTTTAACCTGTTGCATAATGGACGATGCAGATCCACTGGGTAGTTGCAGATGCAAATAGTCATATCCTGCAGTTTTGGGGAAGAGGGGTGGCAGCGTTGAAGCCTCTTCATTACAGAGGCAGGGTAGCTCGTTGTGGGGAGAGGTCAGGATACCGCAGACATGGCACCAAGAGGAGATCCACCATACTTGTCCTGATGCAGGAAGTAGCAACTTCATGGTTCCTGCCACGTCCTAGACTGACCGTGCCAGTTTTTTTTTAAGAGAGAGGAAAGAAGTCAGTTTCTTCCAGTGGGAGGAAATGGTAGCCTTTTTTCTAGAGAGCCAGGTATGTTTGTGGAAGAGAGGAACCTTTGGAAGAACTGGGATTTCATGACAAAAGCTGTCCAGTCAGATGCCTCCGGTCCTGGACTCGACCCCACTGAGGTCACAGTTCTGGTTCCTGGTCTTTCTGACACTGGGGCCTGACGCTAGGTGACTTCTCATCACGTGACTTATTTGTGGCAACGGGGGGTCCCAAGTCTGGAAAGACTGAAGACCAGGGTTTCAGGCATCATCTTGCCACATTGTCCGGTGCCTTGAAATGGGTTCCCCTCTTTTTTTTCTGAAAGGGAAAAACAAAAGTTGATTTTGTTAGATTTGCTATCTGGTTTTTTTTTTTTTTAAAAAAAAGATCAATGTGGTAAGCTATGGAACACTGAATATTAACAAACCTGCAATCTAGTTTATACCCTCCTATACCCAAGACCAGGGGTCAGCAACCTTTACCACCCAAAGAGCCATTTGGACCCGTTTTCCACAGCCCCGAAGATCTACGGATCTGCCTCCGGTTCGGCCCCTCCACTCCCCTTTCTTTCCAGTGCTGGGAGGCAGAGGCGCTGGGCAGGGAAACCCCCTCTGCTCGATGGAGCAGGAAGTTGCCTGCGCTGTGGGGCACAGGGGTGATGGCGTCTGTGGCCTGCCCAGTGCCGCTGCCTCTCATGCTGCGGGAGGCAGCGGCACTGGGCAGGGAAACCCCCTCTGCTCCATCTGTGGGACAGAGGGGGGATGGCGGTCATGGCCTGCCTGGTGCCGCTGCCTTTCGCGCTGCAGGAGGCAGCGGCGCCAGGCAGGGAAACCCCCTCTGCCCGATGGAGCAGGCAGTTGCCTGCTCTGTGCGGCAGAGGGGGGATGGTGGCTGCAGGGATGGCAGAGGGGAGATGGCAGCTGCTCTGGAGGGAAAGGTGAGTAGAGGGGCGCGAAAAGCGGTGGCCTCACGCATGGAGCCGCCTCTGGTTCAGCCCCTCAACTCACCTTTCCTTCCAGCACTGCTCTGGAGGGCTGGAGGGACACGCCCACGCTACCCTCCGACCTCCAGGCCACTTGGAGCTGCAGTATAAGGCTGAAAGAGCCGCATGTGGCTCCAGAGCCGCAGGTTGCAGACCCCTGCCCAAGACGGTTTGTGGGTGTATGTCTTATTCTGGAGAGCTTCCAGTCAGAATATCCAGTACTGGCCCTGGCAGCCTGCTGGTCTGACTCCGTATGAAACAGCTTCATATGCATACAAGGTATTGCCATACAGTGAGCTCTCGAGTCACCGCTTCTTATGTCACGGCTCTTCTGCACAGCTCACGATGTGACTAACTGTCAGGTGTACCATTTTGTCATGTAGGGGGATCGTCACTTGGCTGGAGGCGTATCTAGGGAAAATGTAGCCCAGTGCAAAATCTGAGTTTTCCACTGCCACCCACCCTCTCCCCAGTGGGCAGCCGCCCTCCCCCACCACGACCGAACAACTTTTTTTGCACCAGGTCATCTCTTCCGGGGGGGAGGAGGAAGGGTGTGAGGGCCATTTTCCACCACCCCCACGTGACTAAACGGCCACAGCCTGGGGACATTTGACCCCATATGTCCCCCTGGGCGGTATACCCCTGCACTTGATGGTAACCCTTTCATCCCATTGGCCGTTAGTCAGCTTGCAGGCTCGATCCCTGGTCTCTCCAGTGAAAGGTCAGGTGACGAGAAGGAACTCTACCTAATACCTTGGAGAGCCGCTGCCAGTCTGAATACCCAAGGCTGAACTTGATAGGTCAAGAGTATGCTCTAGCACAGGGGTCTGCAACCTGCGGCTCTCCAGATGTTCATGGACTACAATTCCTATCAGTCCTTGCCAGCATGGCCAATTGGCTGATGGGAATTGTAGTCCCTGAACATCTGGAGAGCCGCAGGTTGCAGACTCCTGCATTAGAGTCTGCCTCCCCCAATAGCTGCTGTGGCCCAGGGTGGTTGTGTGCAGATGGGCGATGGTGAACGTGGGGGAACGGGTATGGGAGGAGCTGCCCAGTCCGCCCCGTCCTCCTGCACGATTCTGTTTGTCTTGCCTCATTTCATGACGCATTCGTTTCATAGGTGAAGGCCACCCAGGGTCCACTCCAGGCTTCTCATGAGAAACTGGTGTTGTCAGGTTCTGTGAAACGTCCGGCCCGGGTCATCTTTCAGCGGAGGCCATCCGCACAGCATGAGCCTTCACCTTTGCCTCTCCTGGGGGGGTCTTGCAGATCGTGTCTGTTGAGAGCTTCCTTCGCTTCTGCTGTTGTTTCGTTTTATCACTGATTAAAAATGCACCATGTCGAAACCTAGATATGTTGAGTTGTTTCTCTGCCACGTGTTTTGCCCCACGCTGAGAGCCAGCGTGGTGCAGTAGTGAAGAGCAGGTGGATTCCAATCTGGAGGACCGGGCTTGATTCCTCCACTCCGCCACCTGAGTGGCGGAGGCTTATCTGGTGAACCAGATGAATTTCCGCACTCCTACATCCCTGCTGGGTGACCTTGGGCTCGTCACAGTTCTCTCATCCCGACCTACTTCACAAGGTGTCTGTTGTGGGGAGAGGAAGGGAAAGGAGCTTGTCAGCCCCCTTGAGTCTCCTTACAGGAGAGAAAGGCGGGGTGTAAATCCAAACACTTCTTCTCTTCGTCTTCTCCTCCCCAAATTAAAAAAACAACAACATCAAGGATTCAAATCGTGCACCTCTGTTTTACAATGGAGAATTGGTGTATCTGTGTTTGCTTAATTTACATTACTTTATTTCGTTGAGATACACAGACTTCCTGTGAATCCTTGAAATGCTTTGGCCAGGCTGGGTGGCTTCCGTGGCTGTGCGCTTAACCTATGAATAGCAAGTTTCTGCCAAGCCAGTAAAGAGGCCGGCCTCTCCTTCCTATAAGGCCAAGAAGCTGTTCTTGAGGAGGGAGCAGCAGTAAGAGCTGTCCCAGTAAGAACTGTTCCTGTTTCCAGAGCCAGAGACCACCAGCATTAGGAGGTGCCTTTCAGGTCCGCCTTCTCATTTTGATATCTGTCAGATACACGCAGCTTCTTTTCTTTCCCATACAAATCAACAGAATCCACTCATTTCTGTAGGAGGGAAACCCAGTCCGTTATGTTGACACATTGCCCGCGTCCCAGGTTTTTTGTTTTTATTTGGTAAACTTCCTTCATTTAAAAAAAAACCACCAGCCTAGAAGAAGATAGCATGTGATCGTATCTACCCGCAGGCAGAGGGTGAGATATGCTAATGCCAGCAGCGCATTTCTCAGTATTTTGTGTCGTGAGTCGCACCAAACTGGCTGTTATGATATTAACATTGCACTGGGTAGCAAATTTTGTTTGCAGTCACGCCAGCTGCCTTTGCTCCTCTTGTCTGTTCAGCACATGGGGCTTCTTGTCTTCCCCGGCCTTTACCTTTTCCTTGCATGATGCTGGGGGGCTATTGCCACGGCGTCCTGTTTTTGCAGGGGCTCTTGGTTGTAGTTCTGTTCTCCAGAACATCGGATGTGCCTCCTAGTTGTCTGCAACAGTGGTCGATTCTCTGTTCTGGTTGCAAGTGAAGAACAGCCAAGGCCTCTCTCTCCTTGTTTTTCTTAATGGCTCTTGGAAGGCTCTCAGCTGATTTTCTGAGATCCAGCGTGGTGTAGTGGTTAAGAGCAGGTGCGCTCTAATCTGGAGGAACCGGGTTTGATTCCCTGCTCTGCCACTTGAGCTGTGGACGCTTATCTGGTGAACCAGATTAGTTTGTGCACTCCCACACACGCCAGCTGGGTGACCTTGGGCTGGTCACAGTTTTTCGGAGCTCTCTCAGCCCCAGCCACCTCACAGGGTGTTTGTTGTGGCAGGGGGAGGGAGGAAAGGAGATTGTAAGCCTCTTTGAGTTTCCTTAAAGGAGAGAAAGGAGGGATATAAATCCAAACTCTTCTTCTTCCTCTAACTGGAAGGCACCAAGATATGGGATGAGAACTACTGCTTGGAATAGATTTTGTCAGACAAGCCAAAGACCAGCCCCATTCCACAAATATTGGGGAGGGGAATATTGAAGACCCTCAGTTAATTAATTCAGTGGAAAGAAGGGGGTGGGTATTTTAACCATATTCGGGGTAATTGGCAGAGGGGCTTCCTGGTCAATTTTTCGGTATTCAGGCAGTCAGTTGTGATTTTTTTAAAAGTTTGATTCTCTTTGATTAAATTCATGCATGTGCACATTGCCGGAATCTCAACGCAGGCATCTCCTTGCAAGGATTGATCAAAGAACACCGTGTCTTCTCCTGTGAGGTCCTAAAACCAGACACAATTAAAGTTCCTAAAACCAGACACAATAAAAGAAGCAGCAGTGGCGTAGGAGGTGAAGAGCTCGTGTATCTAATCTGGAGGAACTGGGTTTGATTCCCAGCTCTGCCGCCTGAGCTGTGGGAGGCTTATCTGGGGAATTCAGATTAGCCTGTGCACTCCCACGCACGCCAGCTGGGTGACCTTGGGCTAGTCACAGCTTCTCGGAGCTCTCTCAGCCCCACCTACCTCATAGGGTGTTTGTTGTGAGGGGGGAAGGGCAAGGAGATTGTAAACCCCTTTGAGTCTCCTGCAGGAGAGAAAGGGGAGATATAAATCCAAACTCTTCTTCTATACGTAACAAAACAGAACAGCAGTCTTTAATGGTCTATTTAAAAATAATTTTGGGAAATGGGAATACAGCATGTTCTTTGGGGCAGTAAAATACTGGTGTCGCCATAGCTTCCAAGAAGCAAACAAGTTGAAATCCCATCAGATTTGCCATTGAATGATCTGGGGGGCGGGGCTTCAATCTGACCATAAATCTTTAGCGAATCCACTAATAATGGAGGTAAAAACTGGGAGGTAAAACTGGAAGGTAAAAATCTCTGCTGCCTTATTAAGCATGCTTTAGCCGTGTGATTCCTTGTTTGCTACTTTGAAAATGCCAGATCTCCACCCTACATCTTATTTGAGGCAGAGTCCTCTGTTCCAGTTGTCACGTTACCATTTTCAGTCATTTTGCCCTGCTCCATCTTCAGTCTCTTAACTGCATTTCTGTAGCTGCCAGCTTTCCTCAGCATGCCCTTCCCCTTGGCTGTGCTTTCACTGGCATCTCCCAAAAGAGTCTTCTTTCCTCTGATTTCCCACAGTAGCTGTTGGCCCCAGTTTGTGTCTGTAAGCGTCCTCCTTGTCCATACACAGCATTCTGCCGTGTTAGGTTCCCACAACGTGAACCGCTCCCTCTGTTTCTACAGCGCTTGGTTTTAAAAACAGGCCATTCCGCAAGCTCTCCTTGCCCTGCTGGTCAGAGACCGTGAGCTGCTTGAGGGAAACGCTAGTTTAGCTGTCAGCCAGAGTGATGCCTACTGATTTTTTTTGAATGTTCATAATAAGGAGAGTTGGAGCAAGAGGCCCCCCCATCCTAGTTCATCAGTCATTGTAGGAGAGGGGGGTGGCGGCAGAATGGGTTATGGGGGAGCACGTGCGTGACAATGTCAGCTCATTCCATTCCCACGGTGGGGAAGGAGAGGGCTTGCTTGAAGCCCCCCCTGCTGCGGGCCCTGTATTGATTTCCTCTGTTCTTTGTGCTGCAGGTGCTGCTGCTTCTATAAGAGGAAAAGGAGGAAGTCTTCCCAGCGCCACAAGTGACAGGCGTCTCCTTGAGGTCTCTGGGGGACTTTGTTTACCTGCCGTTCCTGCCACGTCTTATTGAACGGGGCTCCTCTTGGGGAGAGGATGAGAAACAAGGGACATCTTAAACCAAAAAAAGAAAGAAAGAGAGAGAGAGAGGAAAAAAAGGGGGGCAGAATTCCAAAATAAACACTCAGGTGGATACCCTCACCGGTCTCCCTCGCTCACTGAAAATCGTTTTGGAATTGGGATTGCATCCTCTCGGGCCACTGCGGGCCCACATGCCGGAAGTCTTGGCCGGCTGGCTGGCCACCTTCCTCTCCGTGCAAAGATTCGGCAAGGGAGGGGGACGTTCCTGGCGAATGCACTTTGCGGTTCCTCCTCCCTTTTCCTGGTTTTCTTTTTTTTTGGTTCTCGGCGTGATTCCCTCGACCCCCGCACTGGCAGAGGAGCTTGACTGACCGTGGGGCCAAGTTGGTGGCAGCGGTGGCGGAAGGAAGATGCTGTCGCCGGGAGGGCAGCACAATTCCTCGTCCTCCGATTCGCTTAGAGAAAGTTGCCTCCGCAACTAAGAACCCGGTCCTCTTTTGGTCGCCTTCCGGCAAATTCCATGGCAGTAAGAGAAATTGCAATCTTCCAGTTGCCTTGATTTTACTGGTTTCTGTGATGTCTCCCTTCTTGGAATGGTTACGGAGAAGTTTTGATTGTTCTGACGGGACTGTGGTTGTCGTTGCACTTTTTAATTTTTTTTTTAAGCATTGTTGTATGAATATGGTGTAAGGGGGTGGGTGTCCCCCCCCCCACCTCATGGGTCTGAATGATTGAACACACCTTCAGCTTGTATTCAGCAAGTGCAAAGCTCTCCCTTTCACTACGTTTTCCCGCACAGTTTCGATTCTCTTAGGAGCACTCTGGGATTTCTAGATCCTCCTATTTTGGTCGTGCACTGAAGCTTACTTGAATTTTCAGCTGCCTGCTCTGGCTGTCAGTGGACACCCCCTCATCGCGGTTTTTTTCCCCTCCAACGGTGCCTGACCTCACTCGCTTGGAACTGTGGGGGCCTTTCTGTCGGTGCAGCGTGGAGAGAAGTTGGCTGGGTGCAGAGATGCCAATTCAGGTTGTACGATGAGCGTAAATGGAAAAGCTGGGCATTTTGGGTGGCAGGGAAATGAAGCTTGGGATAAACTTTTGTCACTGCCTTAGACTCCCTTCTCTGCTCAGTCCTGGCCAAGATTTTTGATGCCCTAAAACAGGGGTCTGCAACCTGCGGCTCTCCAGATGTTTGTGGACTACAAATTCCATCAGCCCCTATCAGCATGGCCAATTGGCCATGGGATTTATAGTCCACGAACATCTGGAGAGCCGCAGGTTGCAGACCCCTGTCCTAAAAAGACATGGCAGAGTCATTGTGTGCAGGGCTAGGGCTTCTTAAGACATGTTCCCAAGAACCAGGAATGCGATGCTAATGGAATTGGCCACCTTGCATTTGTCCTGAGCGGGAAATGGCAGACTTTCACTCTGCACCCTTTGGAGATGGCTCCGGATAAGCGTGGCAAATTTGGGAGCTTCTCCAGAAAGTCCAGGAGTATGATAGGTGGATGTTGACTTGGCAAGGCTTCTGGGCTTTTGATGTCCAATTTCAACGTACCCCCTCTGCTCAGCAGCAAGACAGCATTTGAATTTGCTCAATAACGTTTCTGGCTCCTCGGAAAGGAAACTGCCTCTATGATCTTCCTGTGCTTGGAGCGCTGCTTAGAAACATACATTCTTCTTCAGCTATTGACCACAACAGTTGCTCCTGACTTAGAATGTTTCCAGCGCTGTCTGCTAAAATGAACCTTCCCGTCCACCTTCATCATAGGAAAAATCACAGCCCGATCTTTTGAGAAGGGAAATGCAGAAAGCTATGAGAGGAGCTCCAGCCGTGTCTGTGTTGGGCTCTGCCAAGCGCCAGTCAAATTAAACTCTGCCCTCTCCCAATCCTCCGCTAAGTGCCTGGCACTTGAATTTGAAGGAGATACTCTTCTTCCACTTCACGTTGGCATTCTTGTTCTTCTCTTGTCAAGGAGTCGCTTTGACTTCTGCACCTGTTTTGTAAACTGTATTTTAAACACTTCTTTTGGGAGGAAAAGTTTGGCTGCGTTTCATTTGAGGCCTTCATGACCAGTGACTTTTATACAAAATCTCTTACCGATTTTGCTTCCAGTCCATTTGTAGGGATGTTTTTTTTTTTTTTTAAATGGTTGAAAGTTCAAAGTTGTGCATATGCGTTATGGGAAACTCCCTACCCTTTAATCAGGCTGATGAATGTTGAAATGTCCAAAGCCTGTGTTTGGAGCTCTTCAGAGGGCAAAAGATGTGTGAAACAACAGCCTGGGACCCTCAGAATAAAACTGGATGATAAGGAGCCCTTGCAGGAACGGGAGAGGTTTCATGTCCCTTATAGGACTCCCCTCTCTATCATTTTGGACGGCAAGCATCATCATCAAAGCAGAGCATCAGCGAAACGTTGGCCCATCTCATGCTAGCCAGTGCTTCTTTCCAGAATCTTACGATCTCATCTGTGATGCAGCTTTGGGCTACGGCTGGGGAATCTTGTGCTATTTCTTGTCCTGTCTCTTGCTCTTGTTCCCTTCTTGGCCACTGAGCTGTTTTAAAGTGCCACAATCTGCAACAGCATGACTCATTTTCTTCTCTCTAGGGCCAGTGGTAGTGAACCTTTGGCACTCCAGATGTTATGGACTACAATTCCCATCAGCCCCTGCCAGCATGGCCAATTGGCTATGCTGGAAGGGGCTGATGGGAATTGTAGTCCATAACATCTGGAGTGCCAAAGGTTCACTACCACGGCTCTAGGCTGTCCCAGTTCTAAACCGGTGGCAGCTTTTGCCTCTGATAATGAGGAGCCTCGCTTCAGTCTTCATCCTCAGCGCAATTGGCATTCCCACCCTCCTTGTGTTTCTTTACAAGTGACAATGCATGCTACTTGATTAAGACGACTGCCTCACGTAAAGGTTTCCTGCAAGGTGATCTTTAAATATCCTTTTGCCCGCTGAGAAAATGCCAACCAATTGTGAAGGGCAGGGGTTGTCTTAACTAGTCCTCTAAAAAGCTGGGCTTTCCAGGAAGTAAATTTCCTGCTTGTGTTCACGTGGAAAAGCAACTTGTCTGTATATAGAGCAGGGATAGCCAGTTACATAACTATGCGTATGGAAGGGGGAGAGATTTTAAATGGCCTGCCTGTTGGCCACGATCCAGAGTGTGCCAGCAATAAGTTGCCTTTCCATTTCGTTTTGGGACAGCTTAGCCTTGCTGCTTTCTCTTAATCTCAAAAAGTAACTCTTCTGTGAGAGAAATACATATTTTTCCTCTTGACACCGCTGTCAAGATTCCCATCACTTGTTTGACCTCGTGGCTAATCTGGAAATCCGACTCCTAATTTTCATCCCTGATTTTTGAAAAATAAACTTGCTTCCAAAATTCTCGCCTCCAGGGTCTCTTGTGCTTCAATACATCCAGCTCAATGTCTGTCTAGTTCAGAACACGCAACTTCAAATCCAACCTTTCTTCTTCTGAAGCTTTCAGTGATTTTCAGGGTAGAGAGATGGAGTTTCTTTCACTCTGCTTTCTGAGACATGGAACAGTGGCGGCGGCCCATAAGTCTGTGTTTCTTCGGAGCATCTGTAAGCAATGCTTTGTGGCGCAGAGCAAGCTTAGACAGGGCAGCCGTGAGCATTCCCAAAAACTGGATCTAGTTTGGAGACTGTTTAAACTGCCAGTTGCCCACTTCTCTAAAAGACAGGTGTAAAAACACCAAGCCATCAAATCCCTATCTTCCCAGAATGCTGCTCAAGCTTCAGAGAAAGGACAGTGTGTTTCCTGCATTGCGTACCTGGCCTTTGAGAAAGGGTTTTGTTTAGAAGGGTTGCTTGTTTTCCATCTGTTTCGAGGAGCAAGCTCCTCCTTCCTTCCTTTCTGGCTGCTTTGCTTGGTGCCTAATGTCGTGGGACCTAAGGTTACTCTGTACCTTGGCAATTTTTCCAAAGCTGTGCTTTTTTGTGTTCCGCCTATTCTAGTAAGCGAGTGGAACGGAACTGGTTTCTCAACCTCCCTTTGAACAGATGCAGCGCGAATGAAGACGAGAGCGACTTCAGATCTGTTGAAATAAAAATCCAGTATACTTTGTACTGCCACATCCACAGGGAAAATGACAGTGTTTTGTATGCAGATGTGTAAAGCCAAGCCTGAGGTCTGTGAATGAGCGGTAGACTGTTCGGTATGCTTTTGTTTTGCTACCAGACTTCATGATTCCCCCTCCCCCCAACTTTTCCTGTCCCTCAGTGTAAGGAATCCAGGTGGGGGCACCTCACTTGAAAACCCCACCAGGATTTCAGTCTGAATCATCCTAGAATACTGCAACCACGAAGAATGCTGCTTCCACTGAGCCGGTTGCCGTTCCCTGGTTCCCACACTGGAGCTTATGGTATCCCTTCCTTAGGAAACATTGGGCGCATGCCAATACACATTTAGGCAAGAAAAAGGCTTGACACGAGCCTCTTTCGGCCTCCTGGAGCTGTCTCAGGAAAACAGTCTTTTTTTTTCTTAATAAACGCTTTTCCAAAATACATAAACTGCTGCATGGTATCCTCATGAAATATAGACCCCATCGTCTTCTCCGGGTTGGAAAAAAAAGCAACTTTGGTACTGATGGCAGATTGTCTTTTGCAAGCGGAAAGGAGAAACAATCCGTCATGGGGGTATGTGGACCATACCAAATGCTGCGTTTTCCCCAGACAGGAAAATTGCAGTTTTAAGTGTTCCCGTTGGAAACTTTGCAAAGTATAATTTATTATGTCTTGTTTCTTTCAGTGTAGGCCTTTGTGCTTTAAAAATGGGAATGATTGGGGGTAATGAGTGCAACTCTTGTTACTGTAAAACAAATCAGCTGTGAATCTTTTTTTTTAAGTATTTGTGTGCACATGTCTGATTCTCATGGAAATGCCTTTTTGATTTTAAATCCTTTTTTAAAAATGTTAAACATGTAATGCAATGTTTTGTTCGTGTAACCCTGGCACTGCTCTTGAGGCTCGCTCAGCAGTGGACATGAAGCATCGTATTTTTTCACATGAATGTCAGTTTCAACATGGGGTTCAACAAGGATAAGGGCTTTATACACACCGGGCGGGAGGCTCGTCTGGCGCTAAGCTGGGGTTTCACTTTGCCAGGAACTGGATCCTGCTACTGATCTTTCTGATGTGCCTGTTTTGATGGGACATTGCGAGAAACGTTGTGCACCCTCGATATCCCCCTCCCCGATTTGCACCCTTTTAAATGTAAAATAAAATATCAACTTTGCTCTGTTTAAGATTTGTGTTGTCTTTTTTTATTATTATTATTTTGCATTTTATACGACTGTTACAGTCCCCACCTAACATTTTCAAAAACTGGTGTGTAGGGGACAGAGGCCTGCTGCAGACTTTTGCCTAGCTAGTAATTTGGAAATAGCTAATAATTTGGAAACAGAAGAGGATAAGCTGTATCTAGATACATTATCTCCAGTTAATAGTTCCTTTTTCTTTTAATAGCTGGATGCAGTTCTTTCCCACAAAGTGAGATAATGACTAAACAATTTGTCTTCTATTCGCCTTTTACCTCGTGCAACAATTAAAATTAATTTCCAGTGTGGTTGTTAAGGGCTTTGTGTGACCTGTCTGGTGCCAGAGAAACAGTTGCATTTTGCGGGATGCTTCCATTTTTGTTCCTTCCCACCAGGCTGGACCTGCAACTCCATAGCAGCCAAAAAGACCTTAATAACGTAAATGTGGATTTCTGGAGATCTCCAAAAGTTTGCTCACTATTTTGTGTCATTTTGATAGGTCTCAAATAGCAGGCTTTGAGAGGCTTTGCTTTAGGATTTGGCTGGTTATCGACTTGCAGGGTTGTTGTGAGGATAAAAATAGGGGAGGGAACCATATAGGCTGCTTTGGGTTGACAATTCTTGGGAAATTCCTGAAGATTTGGGGGTGACTCATCAGGATGGCAGGGGCTGGAGTCCTTAGGATACACTGGCCTAGACCCCTTTCTCCCCTTTTCTATAGTGGGACTGATCTCTGCTGGCTGGAATTGAGTTGCAGTTCCAGAATATTGACATAATATTGATTGTATACGTTGACTACAAGTAAGCTGCCCTGAGCCCAGCCTTCGACTGGGGCAGAGCGGATATAAATCCAATCAGAATTAAAATAAAAGTAAGTAAAGAGGTAAAAAAAAAATAAAGTTAAACAATTAAAATAAATTAAGTAAAAATAAAGTAAGTAAAGCTAAATGCTGGATGGGCAGGATAAAAACCCAGTTGCTGGGGCGGAAAGTAAAAGCTGAAGTTGCAAGGTGTGAAGCAGTTCGTGTCCATCCCCCCAACCCATTCGTTATCCTGTAATTCCTGCTCAAGCTGTCCAGCGCTCCCAAATTTGTCACCCTACATTTTTTTTTAAATTTTAACTTTACTCTTTAGTTGAAAAAAAACACCAAGACTTTAAAATACGAAATCAAATAAACAAGAGTCCCAAGTTACAAATATCAATGATACTGGTGACAGAACGGTTTCCTCGAAAATAAGACATCCCCTGAAAATAAGACATAGTAGAAGTTTTGCTGAAGTGCTAAATATAAAGCATCCCCCGAAAGTAAGACGTAGCAAAGTTTTTGTTTGGAAGCATGCCCGTCGAACAGAACACGAGAAAAATAAGACATCCCCTGAAAATAAGACATAGCACATCTTTGGGAGCAAAAATTAATATAAGACACTGTCTTATTTTCGGGGAAACAGGATATCTATTTAATACAAAAGAAAGGGGGGGAAGGGTAAGAAAAGAGAAAGGAAATAATAGAAGAATAAAGAAGAATAAAGAGAAAGAAATAGAGAAAAGGAAAAAATGAAAGAATAAGAGTAAACATTTTTAATGCCTCTTGCGCGAAGCTTGGGCAATACGGCGCGCCGCCTGCAGGCCACTGACGGTACTTCAGCAAACAACAGCACGCGGCCACGCGATACCTGCTGGGTAATGGAGTCCGCCGTCTGCACGCTCCCGGCCGCATCGCCGCCGCGCCGCCGTGCCCGCTCCTGATTGGCTGCCGAGGCTGCCCAATCCGAGCCTGGAAACGTGGCAAATCCTTTGTCGCAGGCCCTGCGCCCGTCCTCCCCCGGCCGTCGCCCCAGATGGAACGCGCCAATCCGCGCCGCTGAGCGGTCCCGCCCCGCCCCGGGCTGGCTGTGCCATTGCTGGCGGCGGCCGGGGGGTGGGAAGGAAGCGGAAGGGAAAAGGGGTGGATGCTGCTGGCGGCGCGGCGGGCACTGGGCTGGCGCTGCGAGCGGAGGAAGATGAAGCTGCTGGCGGCGACGGCCCTGCTGGGGCTCGGCGGATCCCTCCTGCTGCTCTTCTTCCCGGCCACGCACGCCGAGGAGCGCAAGAAGGGCCCCAAGGTCACGGACAAGGTAGGCGGCCGCGTGTCCTAGTGGGTGGAGTGGGTCCGAATACGCTCCCCCGCCGCCTCCACCCCAACAGACAACTGAATCTAATAGACTTTTCTGCTCTTGCAAGCCGCCCTTGTGCCATTTCTCCCTTAAAAAGAGGTGCAAGGGGGGGGGGGGGGTTGGGCAGGCTGGTCTACCTCGCAGGGTTGTTGTGAGTTTTTTTTTTTAAAAAAGCGACCTGTCCTGAGTTCTAGAGAGAAGGGCCGAACTTTTCTCGCACGCCGTCTGTTGTGTTGAAAGCACAATGTCACGCTAAAGGGGCTTCCAGGGAGGAGGAACCCCACCTAGCTTTTTGGAAAGCGTCAAGAGGAGCGGGGCCTGAAATCAAATGAGATCCTATGAAGACTTAATTCGGTATAATAAGCCGATCGAAATCAGTAGGCTCAGCTTTATAGAATTGTTCAGTTAGTCTTTTGGGGCACTTTGGTGTCACCTTTAAAAGCATGTCGGGGTTGCTGTAGTGCAAACTTTTTGAGCCGGGGTGCCGGTGGAAATCAGTGAATTTTTTTAAAAATTAGTTCTTTTACCCTTGAATGAGATCAAGACAATCAGGGGTCTCCAACCTACTGCCCTGCAGATGTTAATGGACCACTATCATCATCATCATCAATAATTAAACGTGTATACCGCCCTCCCCCGGAGGGCTCAGGGCGGTGCACAACACAAATACAGTTAAATAAATAAGTTCCATACATTTAAATACTAGTCCCTGTTAAAAGACAGCACTCTAATTACAACATTACATTACAGCCCCTGCAAGCATGGCCAATTGGCAGAGCTGATGGGAATTGTAGTCCATGAACAACTGGAGGGCCATAGGTTGGGGTCTCTCCCCTTCACAACAGCCCTTTGAGGTATGTTAGGGTGAGATAGAGAGTCTGGCCAGTTTGCTTTGAGGCTGTGCGTTTTTTCCATCCCCATGCCTCAGTAGCCCCAATAAACATCTTTCATCTGCCCAATTTTCAGCATCAGTAACTTTACGATGCAGGCTTGGCTGGACAGTAATGTGGCACTGCCCTAGGCCAGCTCAGACCGAAAGTCCATCTAGCTTGACATTTTTGCAATGGCATGTAAGGAACCCCGACCAAAACAGGCCCATCTATATCACTGAGGAATCTGCCCAAGACCTGGTTTTAACTAAAAATGACTGAAGTTAAACTTCAGCGCGCACATTTCTGAAGCTAAAACCAGCCCAAGTGCCAGTTTTGATATCAACCTCTAAATCTGTGGGGTTTCCAGGCTGTATGGCCATGTTCCGGTAGCAATTTCTCCTGACGTTTGCCTGGCATCTTCAGAGGATCTGATGGTAATAAAGCAAGTGGAGTATATGTACCTGTGGAATGTCCAGGGTGGGAGAAAGAACCATTTGCATTGGTTAACAAGTGTGTTAGCAAGTGTGATTTGCATGTGTTGAGTGGAATCCACCCATTTTAGCATATGTGAGTAACAATGAAGTTGCATAATCAGTTAGTGAGGGCATCTCACATTTGCTGATTGCACCCTTTACACTGGTTAACCAATGCAAATTGTTCTTTCTCCCACCCTGGACATTCCACAAGTATATATACTTCACTTGCTTTGCTACCATCAGGTCCTCTGAAGATGCCAGCCACAGATGCAGGCGAACCGTCAAGAGAAAATGCTACGGGAACACGGCCATACAGCCTGGAAACCCCACAACACCCCAGTGATTCTGGCTGTGAAAGCCTTTGACAACCTATAAATCTGTTTTGTATTGAGGCAGACTGTTGGTATGTCTAGCCCAGTGTTCTCCACAGAAAACCTTTTATGCACTCCCACTATAGGCTAAGTAGACAATGAAACTACCTTATAACACAGATAATTGGGCGACCTGGTCTACTCCCCCTGGCAGGGTCTTTCCCATAATCTAGTTCTGGTGGGTTTTCTGGGCTGTGTGGCCGTGGTCTGGTGGATCTTGTTCCTAACGTTTTGCCTGCATCTGTGGCTGGCATCTTCAGAGGTGTATCACAGAGGAAAGTGTGTAACAGACTTCCCTTTGTGATACACCTCTGAAGATGCCAGCCACAGATGCAGGTGAAATGTTAGGAACAAGATCCACCAGATCACGGCCACACAGCCCGGAAAACCCACCAGAATCAGTTGAATTCGGCCATGAAAGCCTTCGACAATACATTTCCCATAATCTTTTATTGGAGATTTTTCTTTCTTAAAACTGGAGAAGCCGGGAATTTGCCCTCATGCTCTGCACATAGTGATGGGAGTTTTCTGGAAAAATTAGAATTGCTGTCCTAACTACAACATGATCTGGCTTAGCAGGTTCAGTTTGATTTAGATTAAGTAAACCAATTTAAAAATCACTGTAAGTTAATTTTATATTCCAGTAGACAATAAACTGAAGTATTGCATTTGAGAATTTTAAAAAAAGTGTGGTTTAAATGGTACATTTGGACAGATTCAAAGCTTTCTGTGGAAAATATTTTCTGTGAGAGTAACAACTTCTTGACATTTAAAGGCAATGCAGCGTGCTCTTCCCTTATGTTGTTTAAATTTATGAAAAAGAGATGGCACTGAATTCCGCTGGCGTAGTCAGTCGAGCACACCCAAAGAACATTGCACAAGAACCCACAAATGTGGCTTTGTACTCCTTTATTTCAGTAGAAGTTAACTCTCATTCACAGAGGCTGTTGGCAGCACCATGTTGAGCCAAGTTACACCCATCTAAGGCTGCTCCCTTTAACAGATTTAGCAAGGTTTAACTCTGTTTAGGGTTGCACTGTCAGATATCTGGGCTGAAGGAAGCTTTTCACGTGAAAGGCTCTGCTAGACCAGGGGTAGGGAACCTGTGGCTCGAGAGCCGCTTGTGGCTCTTCTGCCCTTGCACTGCGGCTCCACGAGCTGAGCCGCCGGCTTCATCCTTGCCCGCCCTGCAGGCAGCAGGGCGGGCGCACCAATTGCCCGCAGCCAGCTGGGCCGCACCGCGGGCTTCCCCTCCAATGGGGCGGGTGCTTTCCTGGCGGCCGGCAAGGCCGAGCCGCCAGCTTCATCCTTGCCCGCCCTGCAGGCAGTAGAGCGGGCGCAACAATTGCCCACAGCCGGCTGGGCAGCATCGCGGGCTTCCCCTCTCGCCCGCCTTGTTCAAGCAGGGCAGGGGCTTTCTCGGCGGCCGCCAAGGTCGAGCCACTGGCCCCATCCTGCAGGGCGGGTGCATCCATGCGCTTCTCAGAATGAGTGGAGTAAAAGGTAAAAAAGCCTAATATATACAGTGTTATCTTTATTTTAAATGTCAAAAATTATTTGCGGCTCCAAGTGTTTTCTTTTCCCGTGTAAAACGGGTCCAAATGGCTCTTTGAGTGTTAAAGGTTCCCTACCCCTGTGCTAGACCATATGGGTGCAGCCTCTGTTTCGCCCTCCAGGTATATTTTGACCTGCGGATCGGGGATGAAGACGTGGGGCGAGTCGTCATTGGCCTCTTCGGAAAGACAGTTCCCAAGACCGTCAAGAACTTTGTGGACCTGGCCACAGGAGAGGTGAGTTGGACACTGGGACAGAATCCCAAAGAGTTTGCAGTTTCTGAGTGTTGGAGAGGGCAGTCAGGTTCTCCCATGAACAGAGGCCAAGATTGTACCTTCTGTGTGCAGACTGCAGCAGTCTTGAAAATGGGCTTCAGCCAATCGTGTGGAGATGTGTCTGCAGAGGGAGCCACTGTCCTGCTGCGTGCAAAGAAATGTCCCCTCTATTAAACTTGCATCTCAGTGCTGCTTTTAAGACGGCTCCAGCCTCCGCTCTTGTTTTCCTCCCTGCAGGGTGCCTTATTAAGCTCTTCGGATCATAGAATAAGAAGAGATTTGTCAGGCTCTGATTGTGCCGATTCCCATGAAGAAGTTATTTATGTCAGGTACCCCTTTGTAGCATCCCATCTAAAGTGCTGGGGCTTCTTGGGGAGATGATAGGAGGGAAATGGAAGCAGCCTGAATTTCGCAAACAAGCATCTCGCTTTCTTTTCCTCTGCCAAGCTTAATTTCTGCCCCCTGCCTACGTCTCCTGCCCTTTATTAGGTGCTTTTGAAGCTTTTTGACTTGGAAGAAGTTATAGGAAGACTGCTCCTGGGGTGAGTTAGGCGCGATTCTGACGGTTCTGTTCCTTTATTTTTTTTTCAGAAAGGGTTTGGATACAAGGGCAGCAAGTTTCACCGTGTAATCAAGGACTTCATGATTCAGGGAGGAGATTTTACCCGCGGAGATGGAACGGGAGGTAAGGCATTGGCCTGCATGAGGCCAGAGGTAGTTACCATTTGGTCTTGTCCCTGCTGCTATGAGCTGGACAAGAGACTCTCTACAGGAATGTTATTTTGCAACAGTACAGGGCTTAGCTGTATGATAAATCGGAAATCCTGGGTTCAGAACTCCCACTATTAAAAAAACTCATTTATCAAGCATAAAAGAACCTGATTAGAATTGGGACCGTAGTGTAAAAAGGGAGGCCTTCACTCTTTCCCATTTCCCCAACCAAAAAAGGTCTTTGGGAAGTGGTCTGTCCCATCATGACAATAAATATGCACTGGGGTAAATAGAATTATTATTATTATTATTATTATTATTATTATTATTATTATTATTATTATTATTATTATTATTATTATTATTAATTCAATTTGATAGACTGCTCTATCCCCAAAGGGCTCAGAGCGGTGTGCAAATTAAACAAAAGACAACAAATAACAGTATACCAACAAATCGAGCAACATCATTAAAATCCAGTTAAAAACAGTCGCAACAAGATATCCCATCCTCAAATTGATAGATGGCATGTGGTCCCAACCCCGGAAGGGGGCCGGCAAATTGCCAAAGATAAACAGGTGGTACATGGGCACCATAGAGGGGCGGAACTCAGCGGCCGGCCTCCCCAAAAGCCCTGCGGAACAGCTCAGTTTTGCAGGCCCTGCGGAACTCGCCAAGGTCCCACAGGGCCCTAACTGCTGGAGGAAGAGCGTTCCACCAGACCAGGGCCAGGGCCATAAAAGCCCTGGCCCGGATAGAGGCCAGCCGCATCACAGAGGGGCGGGGGGCACCAGCAAATTCGCCTCTGCCGAATGGAGAGTTCAAGTCGGGACATATGGGGTAAGGCCTTGCTTTTACCAAGGTGCTTATTTATCACCTGGAAGACCCAGGTTTGAATCCCCACTGCCACAGAAGCTTGCTGGATGACCTCATTCTCTCTGCCTGACCTACCTCGCCAGACTGTTGTGAAGATAAAATGGAGAGGAGAGTGACGTAAGCTGTTTTAGGCCACCACTGGGGAGAAAGGCAAGGTGTAAATGAAGCAAATAATGTCACTGAGATAGTTTTGCTAGCAAAATCACACAGTCGGAGGAGGCATAGAGTCCCTTTACCTTGTGCTGGGTCCGTGATTCACGTCGGTTTAGAGAAACGCTGGGAATTGCATTCGTGAAACTCTTACTGCATCGTGTGGTTGTTGATGACAGCATCTCTGGAGAGTTTCTTGGTTTTTACGAGGCTTCATGTTTTGAAATGTCATCTTCGAGCATCTTCTACTTGAGCCAGTAGCAAGCAAAGTAAATATGTACATCAGCACAGCCCGATTTTGAGAGGCTCTCTGGATCCAGTTTTCTCTTCCTTGGTCTTAAATTACTGTCACTTCTCCACAGAGATGAAGATAATCATGTTTCTTCCAAAACGGCTCCCTAAAATAGATTTCTGGGAGACAGATGTGATGCAGCTATTTTTCCTCTGCCCTTCCAGAGGTCTTAAGCATTGGTGCCTGAATTTGGCTGATAACCTTTTCTCTTTCTGTCCCCTCTTTCCTTCTCTCTTGTACGTATCATAAGTGGAAATGTTTGGGACTGTTTTCATTTGTGTATCTCCTTGAAAGAAAAGGCAGTATGTAAACAATATGTAACGCCTTTGGCAATTTCTAGGCAACTAGACCCTCACCTAGGGCTTTATTATGTTAAGGATTATGTTAATTTAAATCACTGTCGTGAATGGGAGAGCTATCATAAATAAATAAATAAATTTCCCCGGGGTCCCCTAGGTGCCTAAAACCTTCCTAAAATGGCCCCCGTGCCTTATCTGTGAATCGCCAACTGTCCATATTCATGAGCATGGGAAACAAGAGTTTGTGGTGAAGTGCTGGTAGTGTGCAAAGTGCATGTTCCCCACAGGTCTCTTCTTCAGACACTATTAGCTGGAATTATGAGGTAAATCTAGTCCCCCTTTCATTAAATATTTGACTAGACAGGCCAGGCATGGCTGGAAGCAAAACAACACGTGTTGTTCAACAGAAAACAAAAGAGGTTTTCCGCACAATAGAAGCGTTGTATGTGGAAAGTTTGAGGTGAAACGACTCTGTTGTGATCCAGCAATTAGAATCTTGCCCCCAAGTCTTGAATGCTTTGTAACTGGGCCAGTTTCTGGTAAATGGACACTGAGGAGAGATTCTTGCTTCTTTTCCTCAGAACTTTTACCTCAGATTAGGAGGTTTGCTGGACCTGGTTGCTAAAACACAGGTTCCCTCAAAGGTGTGGGTTTCTTCTTTTTACACCACAGTCTCTGGTTCTCAGAAAGGGCTCAAATGTGGTTCTTTTTGCTTTTAACAGGGTGCTTATTTATCACCTAAAAATAAGTTATTTCTCCCAAGTCCTACCTAAAAACCAAATAAAAAATCCTGACTAAACGGACTCCTTGTCTGAGGGGAAAGGGGTTTTCCCCGTCTCCTTTTTATAGGGAGGGTTGCTCATGCCCCACCCAATCTGGTAGGATTCCATAGGCTCTGATTGGTTGATACGTCGTTTGGATTGGCATGAGGCCCAAATCGCAAGGATTGGTTCAGAGCCCTGGAGAGGCGGGGCTTTTGGGGATGATTGCCACACCACAGAGTACCGTTATCCCGTCCACATGACCGTTGATGTATTGCGAGTCCGCATAAGAAATTAAATGGGTAATTTTGGGGGGAGTTTTGCGGAAGCCGCAGATGCAGAAAAAGTTAAGACGCTGAGAAATGCATAAAATATATTTAAGCGTTGAAAAATATCAACATATTTTTAATATCGCAAATATACACAATCTCTTTTTTAAAAGTTAAAATAAAAGAAGAAATTTAAGCTTCTTCTCTGCTACAAAAGGAGGCCAAATTTTTTTTATGTGGATTTCCAGATTACGGGGAGCACCACACCCCTAACCCCCACGATATGGAAGGGATAACGATATGTAGTGGTTAAGAGCAGGTGCACTCTGATCTGGAGAACCGGGTTTGATTCCCCACTCTGCCACGTGAGCTGTGGAGGCTTATCTGGTGAACCAGATTAGCTTGTGCACTCCAACACGTGCCAGCTGGGTGACCTTGGGCTAGTCACAGTTCTTCGGAGCTCTCTCAGCCCCACCTACCTCACAGGGTGTTTCTTGTGGGGGTGGGGAAGGAGATTGTAAGCCCCTTTGAGTCTCCTTACAGGAGAGAAAGAGGGGATATAAATCCAAACTCTTCTTCTTCAATGGCAAACCTCCTCTGCCTGTCTGGAAAACCCTACCAAATTGTCATAAATTGTCTGCAACTTCACGACCACCATCAAGAAGCTAACCCCCTTTGCCCTGTGACCTGACAATGGGACGAGCTAGTTTTTTACCGAATCTCCTCTGGTTTCCAGGTAAAAGCATCTACGGGGACCGTTTCCCCGACGAGAACTTTAAGCTCAAGCACTACGGGCCTGGCTGGGTGAGCATGGCCAATGCCGGCAAGGACACGAACGGCTCTCAGTTCTTCGTCACCACCGTCAAGACCTCGTGGCTGGACGGGAAGCACGTTGTTTTCGGCAAAGTCTTGGAAGGGATGGTAAGTGGGACTCTTTGGGATTTGTGCTGCTGGTTGCACCATGTTGCGCCTGCTTCAGGGGGTGGGGTGGGGGACTAAATCTAACTAGACTGGAAGCTGCTCCATTGGTGAAAGAGGGCATCTCGTGTGAAGGGCCTGCCGTGCAGCAAGCCCGCAATTCCCCGGTGCTGTCTCTTCCTAGGACGTCGTGAGAAAAGTGGAGAACACAAAAACAGACAGTCGGGATAAGCCCCTGAAAGACGTCACTGTTGTTGACAGCGGGATCATCGAGGTGGAGAAGCCGTTCGCCATTGCCAAAGAGTGACCCGGGCCCCTCGGAGGGCCAGAGTCTCGCTACCAAGGGCTCGGGGGCCTGCGCTTGTCCGGAGGCCTCATGCTGTCATCCTCCAGCGGGTGGGAGGCGCTGCCATGACCCAGTCCTGGCTGGGGGGCTCCATTACCGTCACAGCGACTCATTTCATCAGCTACTGTGGAGATCAAGGCCCTGATAAGCTGGGGGGGGGGTTGTTTCTTTTGTGGGGGGGGAAAGGTAAGAAAGCACATGGACCAATAAATGCAACCCATTGTGTTTTTGTAGAACTGTCTGGTTTGGTTTTCTCGAGTAGAACATGGTTGTTAATCCCTTCTGTGTTGGCCGGGCAACTCACCCTTATATTCCAAAACCCTATCAGGTTGTGGAACTTGAATGAATGAATGAATGAATGAATGAATGAATGAATGAATGAATGAATGAAGGGGCTGATGGGAATTGTAGTCCATAACATCTGGAGTGTGAGACAGCTGCACGGATTGCCACTCTCAATGGATGGAGCTATTGAAGGCCAGGAGTACAGGCAGTGGAGGGCAAGGGGATGTTCTTACTAAAAAGAGGTCAGAAGGCCCAGTTTGCCAGGACAAAAATGTATTTGGGGAGGGGCTATAGCTCCTCGGAATGCAAAGGTCCCAGGTTCAATCCCCAGCGTGGTGTGGTGGTTAAGATCAGGGGGATTCTAATTGGGAGAACCGGGTTTGCTTCCCCACTCCTCCACCTAAGTAGCAGAGGCTTATCTGGTGAACCAGATGTGTTTCCACATTGCTACATTCCTGCTGGGTGACCTTGAGCTAGTCATAGTTCTCTCTGAGCTCTCAGCCCCACCTACCTCACCAGGTGTCTATTGTGGGGAGAGGAAGGGAAAGGAGCTTGTAAGCCACCCTGAGTCTCTTTACAGGGGAGAAAGTGGGGTATATAAATCCAAACTGTTTTTCTTCTTAGTGGCAAATGAGTGTTTCCAACACAAGATAGAGCAAGCAGAGGTGAATAAGTTCTTGGGTCCTGGGTGAATGATCCTTAGATGAGTAGGAAGGGTACCGTCAAGGTTTGTACTTGAGAGTGGAGTGGGCTAATGTTGCTGCTGGATGGCAACCTCTAGTTCCGTGGTGGTGAACCTTTTGCACTCCAGATGTTAAGGACTACAATTCCCATCAGCCCCTGCCAGCATGACCAACTGGCCATGCTGGCAGGGGCTGATGGGAATTGTAGTCCATAGCATTTGGAGTGCCAAAGGTTCGCCACCACGGCTATATACCAATAGATAGTTTGTCAGTTTGTTCCATGGGTGTCACTTGGTTGTCACTTCTTAGATAAAGAGGCATAAGCTTATTTGGGCCTCTATAACAACCATGTGGCACTAGAGAGAATACAACCAGGCTTCCTCAGAGCTCTATTTAATGCCCCCAAATGTACTGCCAATGCAATGCTCTGCCAGGAAGCTGGGCTACTAAAAGTGGAGACTAGAGCCTGGATGGCTAATACCTTTTTTCCTTTCAGTTGACCCACAACCAGAGGTGGGATCCAGCAGGTTCTCACCAGTTCCCTAGAGTGCCCACCCCCCCCCCCCCCCACCCCCCCCCCCCCCCACCCCCCCCCCCCCCCACCCCCCCCCCCCCCCACCCCCCCCCCCCCCCACCCCCCCCCCCCCCCACCCCCCCCCCCCCCCACCCCCCCCCCCCCCCACCCCCCCCCCCCCCCACCCCCCCCCCCCCCCACCCCCCCCCCCCCCCACCCCCCCCCCCCCCCACCCCCCCCCCCCCCCACCCCCCCCCCCCCCCACCCCCCCCCCCCCCCACCCCCCCCCCCCCCCACCCCCCCCCCCCCCCACCCCCCCCCCCCCCCACCCCCCCCCCCCCCCACCCCCCCCCCCCCCCACCCCCCCCCCCCCCCACCCCCCCCCCCCCCCACCCCCCCCCCCCCCCACCCCCCCCCCCCCCCACCCCCCCCCCCAAAGGTTCGCCACCACTGCTCTAGTTCATAAGAGCTTATGTCCCAACGTGAATTAATTTAGGCTACAGTACCAAGAGGATCTCTGGTTTTGGCTTCGGCGGACAGACAATGACCAACTCCTCTCTGAAATTTATTTTCCATGCAGCCCTTGAGAAAAGAAGAAATGCTGGGAACACCAGAAGCCCAGTCTGACAGCAGCAGCTCATATTTGCACAGACTTAGGGGTTAAACTTGAATCGTTTCCACTAACTACCATTTTTTTCCAATTCAAGCACTTTTATTACACAGCCCTTCCGATTAAAAACGTGACGTAGCGTACTACCTAGGAAGCAGAAATGCTAGTGGCTGCCGTGAGTCACATGACAAAGAGCCTTGTATTCGTGTGGAAAAGGTGCTTACCCTCGCATGTTCTCCCAGAAAAGCCTGCACCTTTCTGGCAGGTGCAGACCACCTGTATTACATTTAAAAGGTTTTCACCAATGCATTGTTTAAAAAGTTTGCACCGCTCAACCTTCTATTATGGGTTCCAGCGGTGTGCGAGTACTGCGCAGGGTAGGAAACACACTGTGCACATAAAGATGAACTGCGTCTTGGCAGCAACGTGGCCCGATTAGCCACAGGTTTCTCCAGGCCCACACGGCTTGTGACCGAGTCCCCTTATCTTCAATCCCTTTCCTGTGCGATCCAGTGGGCTGGGCCTTGGTCTAAATCAGCTGTCGGCTCCGAAAGCCTTTCCAAGAAGCTCTTTAACTGAAGACTTGGGTAGCATGAACGTATCTTCCTCCTCCTGAAAGTGACAAGGTGCATTGTCTGTCTTTGTCTCCGTGCCACAGAAAAAGCCACTTACGCGCAGCACATGAGAGACGTGCCCTTCTCCCTTAAAGCAGATGTGTGGGTACCCAGGGCGTGGCCCCTTCTGAGGGGACAAGGTGTGTCCGGTTTATGTGTTTTCTAGAACGGTCCCAAAGGAGCACAAATGACATCAAGGGAGTGACACAGCTCGAGGCAACACCTGGTCGGGTCCTGCTAAGATTTTCGCATCCAGACTGAAGCCCGTCTCAGGTGCATAGAGGCCCCGCAGCACCCCACTTAGAATAACGTTGGGAAGGAGATCTGAGGAAAGGAGAACAGATGAATGAGGACACGCAGCCTAGTGGTCGAGCTATACAGCAGGAGACTCTTAGCCAGAGGTGGGATCCAGCAGGTTCTCACAGGTTCCCGAGAGTAGGTTACTAATTATTTGTGTGTGCCGAGAAAGGGTTACTAATTGGTGATTTTGTCACACGATTTTGGCCTTAGTTACGCCCCTCCTCTCAGCAGTAGCGCGCAGAACTTGAAGCAGTCTAGCGGGAGGTGCACCTGCGTGCATTCGTTTCCCGCCCAAGGACCGGCGCAGCGGCTGCATCCTTGCACAGCCCTGCCCCCGGAATGCCCCGCCCCCGGAATGCCCAGCCATGCCTCTGTCGTGCCCCGCCCAGCCCCATTGGTGCTACGCCAAGTTTGAATCCTACCACCGTGGGAACCTGTTACTAAAATTTTGGGATCCCACCACTGCTCTTAGCTGAATCTCAGATCAAGTCCACTTCCCCACCTGCAATTTGGGAATGACAGATCCACCCCGCAGGGGTGTTGTAACAATAGTTCTTCAAAAATTATTTGCACTCTGTTTTCTGGAAGTTGCTTAGTATTGAAGAAACAATGTGGCCAGCATGAAATAAGAGCAGGGCCAATACGTCTTCCGTCGGCTTTCCTAGGGGAGAAACGACGAAGCCTGGCAGCTCTATGATTTCCAGAGCGTTTATTTTGTTTGCAGCTACTGGGACTGCGATTTCAGGAGTCTGTAAAATGACATGCTGGTTTCTAGGGGAAAAAAGGGCTACATCTCCTCCCCACCCACTGAAAATCCCCCCCAAACCAAACATGTTTCCTTCTGATCTTACCTGTATAAGACGGGAGCACGTATGGGTCCCTGTGGTAGCTTATGACTGGCCGATGGGAGAGCAGGTAACTGAGGCTGCAGGGAGAGAAGGCAGATTTTGTGTCTGAGCAAGCAGGCAGAACAAAGGGGCCTTTTTCCTCCCCATTTTTGACAGGAAACAGCCCTCCCCAAAGCCAGAGTGCAAAAGCTGATCTCTGCAGCTGCCTGAGCAGACAGGCCACGGCGGGGCCTCTCTCTTGTCCAGGGGTCCATCCCTAAAACACGGGGACAGACAGGCACTCACCTGACATCCTGCAAAGCCAAGTCCCCCAGGGAGCTGCAGAGAAGAATAAAACCAGTGTGAGACAGGAAGGCGTTCGGGGTGGGTTCAGAAGGAGACACCCGCTGCTCTGTGCCAAAAGCCAGCATCTGCGCCCTTGGAAAGAAGCAGCTACGGAAACTTAAAAACACAGTCTTATGGGTGTCGTGGTTAAGAGCAGGTGCGCTCTAATCTGGAGAACCGGGTTTGATTCCCTGCTCTGCCACTTGAGCTGTGGAGGCTTATCTGGTGAACCAGATTAGCTTGTGCACTCCCAACACGTGCCAGCTGGGTGATCTTGGGCTAGTCACAGTTCTTTGGAGCTCTCTCAGCCCCACCCACCTCACAGGGTGTTTGTTGGGGGGGGGGGGAGGAAGGGAAAGGAGATTGTAAACTCATTTGAGTCTCCTTACAGGAGAGAAAGGGGGGATATAAATCCAAACTCTTCCTCTTCTCTGGGGTGAGGATTGCAACAACCTCTAGAAAATACCCAAGCGGACCTTATCTTCCCCCATTCCAGCTAAAGGCAGACAGGGCTCCAACTGCTGTGGCCGGCCGGAGTGCACTTCAAGGTCCACAGTCTTTCTAGAGCAGGGGTCTGCAACCTGTGGCTCTCCAGATGTTCATGGACTACAATTCCCATCAGCCCCAATTGGCCATGCTGGCAGGGGCTGATGGGAATTGCAATCCATTGACATCTGGAGAGCCACAGGTTGCAGACCCCTGCTCTAGACAGGTGCATCGCTGACCCCCACTTGATTCCTCCCAAAACGCTCTCTCTGAGAAGTACTCACCATGCCTCAGGGTCTTGCTGGAAGTGCCAGAGCTTCAGGAAGTCCAGCAGATCCCTGGGGAGCTCCGTGTTGTACAACAAGATTCCCTGCGGCAAAGAGGACAACCGGAACTGTTAAGCGAGGAAGAGACCCCCCCTTGAGCACAGGTGAGACAGCAGCTGTGCAGCTTACCTGCAGGTAGGCTTCCAGACCCTGGCGCCTCTGCTCCATCACCTTCGCCATCCAGTTGGGCACACGCTTGGGGGGGAAATCGGGGACTTTGCACCTCTTCTTGATCTAGGAAGGCACAAGCGAACTTCCTGAAGATGATAACGGCACCAAAGGGGATCCAAAAAGCTACAGGGGCCAGGCCTCGGACAAATCCCCTCTGCATGTTTTGGCTCTCTCTTCCAATGATTACAGAGAAGTGTGGGGTAACCCTCCCTTCTCTCCTGTAAGGAGACTCAAGGTGGCCTACAAGCTCCTTTCCCTCCCCCCTCCACAACAGACACCTGGTGAGGTAGGTGGGGCCGAGAGAGTTCAGAGAGAACTGTGACTGGCCCAAGGTCACCCAGCAGGAGTGCGGAAACACATCTGGTTCACCAGATAAGCCTCCGTCACTCAGGTGGAAGAGTGGGGAATCAAACCCAGATTAGAATCCATCTGCTCTTAACCACTGCACCATGCGGGCTAGCAGATAACAATGCTCCCGTCGGCTTATCTGCTATCCCAGGGCAGAGTAAAGGTGTGCCGAAGCTTGCTGTTAACCCCACAGACCCGTGATGGACACAGAAAGGCGTTTCCTAAACTGTTCCATGCAGGCTGCTAGATAGTGGGTGTGAGGAAGAGAGATAAGCGCCAGTCCTGATCTTCCAAGGGAGGCACCTCACCCTCTTATGAAGGGCGTGGAACTCGCTGTAGCGCTTCTCCAAGGAGTGCTTCCGTCCGTTGAAGAAGACATCCACCTTGAACACCTGCAAGGCAAAGGGACGTCAAATTACACACCAGCCTCCGAAAAAGGGTCTCCCACGCAGGGCTGTCGGTCAGATCGGCCCCTCCCGCACGTGCAGAATAAGGCACTTTCAATCCACTTCCGCAACTGTTTGCAAGCAGGTTTTGCTATCCCGCGTAGTAAAATCCAGCTGCAAAGTGGATCGGAAGGGCATTATTCTGCATGTGCGGAAGTCAAACATGGCAGCAGGTCTGAAGGAGAAAGGGTGCATCCCAACACTGTCTCTTGCTTCCTTACCCACAACGCACCCTCATCCTAACTGAAGCCAACTCCACTTGACAAAGGCCTCTTTGAAAACAGACCTTGGCCGGGCTCCTCAAAGCCAGGCGAGGGGGAGCCGTGCTAAACGCACCCTGTTCAGCACAAAGAAGAGCCAAAAGGAGAGCTCTCTTTCAGCCCTGCGTAGCGTTCACAGCTGGAGCGTGGGCCACACAAACTGGGCCTGATTACCATGGTGACGCATTAGATGGTTCGGGCCCCCAAGGCAGGGCCTACATACAAAAACAAAGATTTAAATCCAATTGTTTGGGTTCTTGGAGGCCTAGTGTAGTCATCTGACACCACCATCTACCCATCCGGCGGCCACTCTGAGCTACCACAAAAACATGCACCCATCTGGACCTTTTTCTGACAAAACAACTCTCCAGAACCAAATTCAGAAAAGAGCCGTGGTACGGTCCTCGCTGGAACGTACCATCTAGGCCAGTGGTGGCGAACCTTTGGCACTCCAGATGTTATGGACTACAATTCCCATCAGCCCCCGCCAGCATGGCCAATTGTAGTCCATAACATCTGGAGTGCCAAAGGTTCGCCATCACGGATCTAGGCAAGTTAGTGACAGAATCCAAACCAACCTCTCCCATCTCAACAACGACCCTGCAGTTGGAAAGTTAGCTCAGCAAGGGCAAGGATATGTCATAACTCTTCTCCTATCACGCTCCTCACATCTAACAGGGAAGAACCAAGTGATGTGCCCAAACGTCCACTTTGGTCGTGGCTGTGCGCACAGGGAAACAGGGAAAACCAAGCGATGTTATCTACTTTAAGTAAATAAAAATAAACTGCTAAGCAAAAGGTAAAGTTAATTGTCTCGCGGTGCATGTTAATTCACTTCCTCCAGCCACAGGGAAAGTTTTTTATGTTATGGCACAGCCGAGTAGCTGCTCAGGCCCTGAGCATCACCCTGTGGCCAAGACCGGCCCATCTCTGGTTTCTGAGATTTCATCGACTGCCCTTAGAGACTTATCAAAGTTCTCCCTCGATGGACTTTTTGCACTGAAAAGATGAACTGATGATTTGTGGAGCAGAAGATCAAGAAAAAGGATGTAAGAGAGAAAAATGTAAATTGTAATATCAATTAAGAGCTCATTTCTATTTTGACTGTAAGTAGGGAGAAAGTGGTAAACAAGTGTGACTATGCATTGTCGAAGGCTTTCACGGCCGGATTCAACTGGTTGTGGTGGGTTTTCCGGGCTGTGTGGCCGTGGTCTGGTGGATCTTGTCCCTGACGTTTCGCCTGCATCTGTGGCTGGCATCTTCATAGGAGTATCACAGAGGGAAACAGTGTGTAACAGACCTCCCTCTGTGATGCACCTCTGAAGATGCCAGCCACAGATGCAGGCGAAACGTCAGGAGCAAGATCTACCAGACCACAGCCACACAGCCCGGAAAACCCACCACAGCAAGTGTGGCTATATTTGGTGCAGAGGAAACTGGAAAAAACTTGTATTTATTTCCTTGTATTTTCCCCTTTTATTGTAATATGACTTTCTTCTTGTCTTAAGGATATTCGTTTCTTTCTGTCATTGAATAAGTCTTAATTAAAAAAAAAAAACAACTTTCACCCACAGTTTTTCCAGAACTACAAGAGTGTCCTTGTGCGTGACCACCCGCCAAGTACATAACATTCTCATGGAATGACACACGCACCCCTCAAACCACAAGTTTAGAAAACAGAATATTAAAAAAGTCCTGCCACCAGATCTCAAGAAGAAGAAGAAGAGTTTGGATTTTTATCTCCCCTTTCTCTCCTGCAGGAGACTCAAAGCGGCTTACAATCTCCTTGCCCTTCCCCCCTCACAACAAACCCCCTGTGAGGTAGGTGGGGCTGAGAGAGCTCCGAGAAGCTGTTACTAGCCCAAGGTCACCCAGCTGGCGTGTGTGGGAGTGCACAGGCTAATCTGAATTTCCCAGATAAGCCTCCACAGCTCAGGCGGCAGAGCTGGGAATCAAACCCAGTTCCTCCAGATTAGATACATGAGCTCTTAACCTCCTACGCCACTGCTGCTCCTCAGGCATACATTTAAAGCTCCGGAAGAGATGAATCTAAGATCTGGGGATTTATTCCCAGGAGAGGGCGAGCTGCATAAAACAACTCTTTGCTTGCAGTCAGAAGCTTGCAAGGGAGCAATTTCACAATGCCCCCCCCCATCTGTGCCATTTGCATGATTTATTTATTTCCCAGTTCTAAAGTCACCTATTATATGTGAATAAAATCTCCTTGGAACACTAATTATTTGTTATACTCTGGAATTTGGACTGGCTTATTTTATGGGTGGTCTACGACTGTAATAAATGAACCCACGCACTGTGCTGGAACCTAGCTTCTAGAAAGGAAACGTTTTTTTCACTCAGTCCTGTTCCCCCGGCTAAAATTCCACCGTTCGAGCAAGGAGCTTTTTCCTCGCTGGAAAAAGCCAAGCTACACCAGTTCTTCCCAGCACGTAAACATCCGCCACCCACTTAACCAAACAGAAAACAACAGACTCTGTTTTGATTGAGTCACGTCATCTATGCTTCCGCCCCTGGAATGAAGGGAGTGATTTCTCGTCCCTGGATTACTGAGATCCCCTTTTTGCCGGCTTGCATTTTTACACCCCCGCCAGTCACGGGCCAGGAAGCTGACACAGAGGCAAGCTCAGCTGGGTGACTCATGTTTCCGAATAAAATAAACTCCTTGACCTCTTGTCTCCTTGGGAAGCCCACGAAACAGCACCTCACTTAGTATCCGCATCACCCTCTGACACCTTCAAAGCACTTCACGCCTGTGATCTTCTTGGAATCCTTCCACACAACCTTGCAACGTAGGGCAGTATTATCCCTACCATGCAGATGGCGACGGTCAGGGATACAGACTTGCTCTGCCGCTTGAGTTGTGGAGGCTTATCTGGGGAATTCAGATTAGCCTGTGCACTCCCACACACGCCAGCTGGGTGACCTTGGGCTAGTCACAGCTTTTCAGAGCTCTCTCAACCCCACCCACCTCACAGGGGGTTTGTTGTGAGGGGGGAAGGGCAAGGAGATTGTAAGCCCCTTTGAGTCTCCTACAGGAGAGAAAGGGGGGATATAAATCCAAGCTCTTCTTTTTCTTCTTCTTAGGGACCACCTAAAAGATTCATAGGGTGAGCAACGCTTGCACTGGGACCATGCCTAGTCTATCAGCCACTATGCTCCACCAACTCTTTAATTACTCTTGAGCGGGTTGTTGTGGGTTTTCCAGGCTAACTAAACATTTCCTTCTCACTAGTCACAGTGTGTAACAAACTTCCCTCGGTGATACACCTCTGAAGATGCCAGCCACAGATGCAGGCGAAATGTCAGGAACAAGATCTACCAGACCACGGCCACACAGCACGGAAAACCCACCACAACCAGTTGAATCCGGCCATGAAAGCCTTCGACAATACTCTTGAACTGTTTGCGTGATCCGGATTTTGGAAAGGCTGGCTGTGTCTTCCAAACGTATTGACTTAAAACTTTGTAAGAAACCCATTTTTCCTCCCCGAAGAGGTACAAGGAAGCACCTGTTTGCAGGTGATTTATGGAGAGATCCGGCTAGCCTCAGCCGCGCACGTCAGGTCTCCCACAAAGGCAGCGCCTAAAATCCAGCTCGGCAAAAACGTTCACAGTTCTGCAGCCGCAGCTGAAAAAACTGGACGCCAGCCCAGTAAAACCATGCATGACCTGCACCCTCGGAAAAGCTGCGTCTCGCACTTTCTCCTACAGTTCTGCAAACTGCACAGAACACTGCAGCTAGCCAAGCCGCTAGGAAACGACAAGAGCCGCGGCCCATTTACCTACAGCAAAGTTTAGTTCCTTCAGAGCTGAGATTATGGAAATATTTATAGCAACACAAGCAGGGAATGCTGGGGGGGCGGGCGGGCTTTCAAGTAGTTGACTCCTCAGGAGATCTGGGTGCCAATTCTTTTTTTTTGTCAGGGGGATTGTATTACAGTGATTACGATGCATTCCTAACCTAATGTAACTGCTACCAGATATATGTAACCCGCCTGCTACATGTTATCGCTGCTATTCTAAGACATTCTTTCCTTGATCTTTGCTTTATGGCTTCACACGCTGAGTAGATAACTAGGCTTTCCCCTGACACTGTAGTCCCATGGAAAAGAGAGTTGTTTCCGCTGCCCTGTGGGGGTAGGATGCCTGGTGGCTTTATCTCTATCGCCGATCTTGGGGCGCCTCTGCTCCAAATGATCTCTTCCTCACATTCCTTGGGGAAAAGGGAGGAGGGATCAACATTGTAATAAAATGGGTAGAAAAAACCAGGTTCCTCAGAATTGGCTATGCCAAGCTGGGTGCTTTGATGTTGAACAATAAACGCCGCTGATAAACGATACAGAGTCCGTTTATTGTTTCAAGGTTCGAGACCTGATACCTTTTCCCTCAGTGGCCAAGTAGCTCTCTCTCAACGTAAGTTGCCACACAAAATTGTTGTGAAAGCAAAACTGAAGGGCAGATAAACCACGAAATCAGTCTTTACTATGGCCATAGACCAACCTGAGGTAGATACAACAATCAAAAATAATCGGGGGAAAGCCATGTCTTCGTTTCTTTTCTATATATCATCATTCATCATTTCAACCTTTATTGGCATGAATTTAGGAATACAACTGGGGTTGAGAAGAATCAGATCAGGGTTTAAATAAATAAGTGTAGAGGTTATCAACAATTAAAACATAAATAAATAGATATGCTAAAATCTGCGACGAGTCTGTTGTGCCAGCCCACTGCCAAAGTCCCTGGGTGGGGTACAACTCTAAAACACCCTAAACACACTCATATAAAACCATCTTCAAATCTCCTTTAAAAACCCCATCCAAAAATCCATAATCACCCAACCCACACAGAGCCCACCCTGACAAACTTCAGAATTTGGGATGGGGCTGAAGCCCTGAATTCTCTGGAGAAAACGTGAGGGGACTCTCATTGAAAGAAAGCGGAGCAGCAGTGGCATAGTGGTTAAGAGCAGGTGTACCCTAATCTGGAGGAACTGGGTTTGATTCCTTGCTCTGCCACTTGAGCTGTGGAGGCCTATCTGGTGGACCAGATCAGCTTGTGCATTCCAACACACACCAGGTGGGTGACCTTGGGCTACTCTCATTTTTTTGGAGCTCTCTCAGCCCCACCCACCTAGCAGGGTGTTTGTTGTGAGCGGTGAGAAGGGAAAGGAGCTTGTCAGCCCCTTTGAGTCACCTTACAGGAGAGAAAGGGGGGGGGGGATATAAATCCAACTCTTCTTCTTCTCTACCTTTTAACCCTACCCATTTAAAAGAAAAAGGAATATTTCTGAAAGCCAAAACACAACCCCAGCGGGAAGGGGGTGTGCTGTAAACAAGCAGGTTTGCTCGGTGCTGAAAGAGGCCCTGGCAGACCCATAGCCACGGTGGGACAAAAAAGGGGAATCATTCGCCATGCCCCTCCAGTCAGAATCTGGGTTGTTATGAACCCCATCACCAGACTCTCCAAGTGCAAATTCTCTATTCTTTCCCATTCTCTCTTAAAAAGGAAGGAGCGGAGGTGAAAAAAGGTGTGAATCCTGTCATCCATCTTCCAGATGTGAATTCTCTATGCAACTCTATGCAACTTGGCTACAGGCTACAGAAATAGCAGCTAGCAGGGCTGGAGTGACCCGATTTCAAAAAAAGCTTGGTGTGTGTGCGCGCGCGTGTGTTGCGTTTGTGTGTGTGTCACAGGCTGTCTGAAACTTTTGGGCACTTTTCTGATTTTGGCCACCTTGGATCTATTGCCCCGTGGCTTATTATGAGACCCCCCCCTCATGCTATTCAGTGACATTGCTGCATACTCTGCATACACCTTGACTCTCAAGCACGAAAACTGGTGCATGAAGAACAAAGCGCAACTAAAGGATAAATAATAATAATTAATAATGATAATAATAAATAACGTTGGAATCCCGAAACCCAGCCTGCCCTCCTCACCGTGTGCGCCGCCCGGTCCGCGCTCCGGTCCAGGTCGGCCGCCCGCAGCCCCACCGACGGCACCGCCACCGACAGCTTCATGCTCGGCTCCCCGCTGCGGCCGCCCCGCCCCTCGCCGGAGGAGTCCATTCCTTGCTGCCCCCGCCCACTCCTTGCTCGGCCCCGCCCCTCGCCGGAGGAGTCCATTCCTTGCTGGCCCCGCCCCTCGCCGCAGGGGTCCATTCCTTGCTGACCCCGCCCACCCCTTCCTGGGCCCCGCCCCTCGCCGGAGGAGTCCATTCCTTGCTGGCCCCGCCTCGCGTCGCCCGGCCCCGCCTCCAGCCTTGGCTCGCCTCTGCCCTCCGGACCCGGATCTCCATAGCGACACGCGTGGGTGTCTTCTGGCGGGATGCAGCGTGCCTCTGGGCGTGGGCAGAATGCCCTTTGTCCCAGACTGGTCTCCATTAGCTCCATGCTCAGACCCAAACGCAGCACAGATAATCCTTAATAATAATAATAATAATAATAATAATTTTTAAAGAAATTTCTCACACATAGAGGATGCATTTATGAGCCTGAGCATTTTGTGATTTTTCTTTAGAGCAGCAGTGGCGTGGTGGTTAAGAGCAGGTGCATGCTAATCTGGAGGAACCGGGTTTGATTCCCCGCTCTGCCACTTGAGCTGCGGAGGCTTATCTGGGGAATTCAGATTAGCTTGTGCACTCCAACACACGCCAGTTGGGTGACCTTGGGCTAGTCACAGTTCTTCGGAGCTTTCTCAGCCACACCCACCTCACAGGGTGTTCTTGTGGGGGGGGGGGAAGGGCAGGGAGATTGTCAGCCCCTTTGAGTCTCCTACAGGAGAGAAAGGGGGGGATATAAATCCAAACTCTTCCTCTTCTTCTTTAGTTATCCTGTCCCATAGGTAAGGGTCACCCCAGATGTTGTGGGATTTCTTCCAAACATGAAGGGATGCTGGCCCTAGTTCTTCATTTAGCCACCTGGCTATGTTTCAGCTCTTGACCATTTGTTTTTGATCATCCCTACTTCACCTGCATGCTCTTACCCTCTTTCCCCGAATATAAGACATCCCCTGAAAATAAGACGTAGTAGAGGTTTTGCTGAAGTGCGAAATATAAGGCATCCCCTGAAAGTAAGACATAGCAAAGTTTTTGTTTGGAAGCATGCCCGACAAACAGAACACAGAAAAATAAGACTTCCCCTGAAAATAAGACATAGCACATCTTTGGGAGCACAAATTAATATAAGACACTGTCTTATTTTCGGGGAAACACAGTATTAGATACACTACAGCAGGATTGTACTGATGTTGGGGTCCTAGGCCTCCAGTTTTGGGTTGGGGATTAATATCCCCACCCCAATGCATGCACGCTTCCCTTTTCACAGTGCAGGGGAAAATTGGGACAGGCCAAAGCCAGCTTTTCCAACCGTAACATTCAGCAGAACCTAGCTGCTGTTGACTCAACTTCAGCGCTGCTACGGTATGTTACGTGACAACCAAATTTTGCCACTCATCGCGCAGACAGGGACTGGTGAAAATGCAACCACCGTTAGAACGCAACGGGATATCGAAAGCCCTTGCTGTTTGACGCTATCCCAGAGAATACAGAAACGTGCCCCAGACTGAATCCAAAAATACCCCAAAGCAACTCACTTTGAAAGGAGAAGCGGTTGAGGACCAGGAAAAGAGAGGAAGCCGATACAATGGACTTGGCTTCTTCTTTTTTGAGGGGAAGGCCAAGGGAATGAAATATCCTTGCCAGAGATTTCGAACCGCTGCAACCACACTCCGTTATGTGGCAGATCACACCCACAGCATCTAGGAGAACCACTGTGGGGTAGTGGTTAAGAGTGTCAGCCTGGTATCCGGGGGACCTGGATTTGAACTCTCAATGTGTGCCGTGAAAGTTTTGCCATGTTAGTTCTCAGCCTGACCAACCCCACTTGGTTGTTGTAAACATGGAGAGAATGTAGGCTGCTGGTCCCCGCTGGGGAGAAAGCAGGGGTACAAATGGAGTCGAAATCCCCCCCCCCCCATCCCACCGTTTCAGTTTCCATCAGGCTATTTGGAGAACACAGCTTGAGCAAAAGTACACTTAAAGCCTTGTGCATTGGGGGAGTAAGAGAAGAATCATGCTGGGACCAAGAGCCAGACCACATGCGGGTGACCGTAATAATGCTACAAGCTGATGACATTTTTTGTGTGGATTTCTGTATCGTGGATTTCTGTACAAATTCGATTTTTCTTTTGTTTATTGTTCCTCCTTTTTCATGTTCTTCTCTACTCTTTTTGGCTGGCCTAATGGCCGTAATAAAACTGACTGACTTGTGTATGGGGGGGGAGAGGGGGCATTTTTCAAACCAGAGCACACTCGGTCCACTTCTCTTTATTCTTCCGTGTCTGGCCCCTCCCCTCAGTCTTTTTGCGTCAGCTACAGCCTCTTATGCACGCCTAAAACTAAGCAGACGGAACCTGGGCGTTATGACATGCTCCCTTCTGACGTACAGAGGTAGCCCACAGAAAGAAGGCACAGTCACCCATAACTTTTTTTGTTTCAAGAGTCCCTGTTAGAAGCAAAAACAAGGATCTTCTAAAGCCAAGAGTCATGGTTTTCTAAGGTCAGCTTACCCCCCATCACCAATGCAGCAGTGCCGCCCGAACCAAGAACAAAATTATCGAGCCATACAAACGTAGAGCGGACAAGCGCCACCCTCTTCCCAACGTGATCCTAATCCTACTGAAAGTTATACCTACAATGTGTGAGCTGGCTAACAGCAAAAGAGAAGAGGAGTGTGCGTTACTGCAACACATTTGAATCCAGTAGCACCATACAACAAAAAGAAAAAGAGTTTGAAGAAGAAGAGTTTGGATTTATATCCCCCTTTCTCTCCTGTAGGAGACTCAAAGGGGCTTACAATCTCCTTGCCCTTCCCCCCTCACAACAAAAAACCTGTGAGGTGGGTGGGGCTGAGAGAGCTCAGAAGAACTGTGTCTAGGCCAAGGTCACCCAGCTGGCGTGTGTGGGAGTGCACAGGCTAATCTGAATTCCCCAGATAAGCCTCCACAACTCAAGCGGCAGAGCTGGGAATCAAACCCGGTTCCTCCAGATCAGAGTGCACCTGCTCTTAGCCACTGTTCTTAGCCACTACGCCCCTGCTGCTCCCTCTGAGAGCCCCTCTGGGGCTGAGAGAGTGCCGAAGAACTGTGATTAGTCCAAGGTCACCCAGCTGACATGTGTTGGAGTGCACAAGCCAATCTGGTGCACCAGATAAGCCTCCACAGCTCAAGTGGCAGAGCAGGGAATCAAACCCGGTTCTCCAGATTTGAGTGCACCTGCTCTTAACCACGACACCACGCTGGCTCTCCAACCACCAGACCAACAACATTTTGAGTGTGCAACCTTTCCAGAACCAAAGCTTCGGTATCTGGCGAAGGGAGTTCTGACCCTCAAAATCTTATACTCTGGAAATCTGACTGGGTCTCTAACATGCTACTGGGCTCGATTCCAGCTGTTCTACGGCAAGCCAAGAGGACCATCCTCTGAAACTCTCCCTCCTCACTCAAGCTCAACGATTTAGCAGACAGCTGCTCCCGCAGAAATGAAGAGACACGAAGAGTCGGCCACCTTGCCCTGATTTTAAGTTTTATTATACAGTCTTCATGGCATGGCAGGAATCAAAGGACGCTTCCCCTGGGCCCTATACCAAAGTCAGAAAAATACCCACTAAACCCGCCTAAGCTAGGCTACCTACGGCAGGCCTGCAGGCTTTTAAAGCAGGAAACTAGGTTTTTTTTTTCTTCAAATAGGAAAATAGATATATTTATATACGAGTGCATATGAACCTAAGTGGGAAAAAAATTCGGTTAGAAGAGTTACTAGCTGGGAAAAGCCGCTCTTTCGGGGAGGGGGAGGGGAAGTGAGTCTATCAGCTCCGGGGAGGGGGGAAGAAGATCCATTTGGAAGGCCAAAGAGGTATAACGTAGTAAAGGCAGCGTCAGTCGGGGGTGGGTGGAAAAGGCTATTGCTCGGTCCGGTTAAGAGATGGCCTTCGCTTCTGGCAAGAATGCGTCCCAGTACTTGACAAGCTGCAGAAAGCACAAAGAAGAGAGAGCGGAAAGGAAGGTTAGCAAGCGCCGCAGCAGACCGTGGGGAATTTCTGGGGGGTGTGTGTGTGTGTGGCAAATCCCGTCCACTGCCCCTTCCCCGGGCAAGGGAAGATCTTTAGAAAACATACATTTTGCCTCCTGGACTCCAGGTTTAATCTCTCACCTTTCCAATTCAAAGTAGTAAGGGAGAGGAGGAGTTTGGATTTAAACCCTGATTTTCTGTCTCAGAGAGACTCAGGGAGCCTTAGGAACTCCTTTCCTTTCCTCTCCCCACGATAGACACCTTGTGAGGCAGGTGGGGCTGAGAGAGTTCTGAAGAACTGTGACTAGCCCAAGGTCACCCAGCAGGAATGTAGGAGCGCAGAAATGCATCTGCCACTCGGGTGGAGGAGTGGGGAATCAAACCTAGTTATCCAGAATAGAATCCACCTGCTGTTAACCACGACACCAGGGGAGTGACAGAGCTGGTCTCTCTTGTAGGGGGCTGTCACACTAGAGAGGTATGAGTGCAGGCCAGCACCCATGTCTATGTGGCCTGTGAATGCGTGACATACAGACGATGTGCCTTACAGTGGGACATGCTAGTTTTCAAGGCTGCTCGGGAGCCAACAGGGGAAGAGGCCCACCTCACTGGTCGCTTGCTCACCTGTTGCTGTGAATGCAATAAGGTCTCCAGGTACTTAGTCACATTGGTTCGGAAGTCCTTTGTTTTTTCTCTCTGAGGAAAAAAAAGGGTAGAAAAACTTAACTGCCCATCAGTGCCTCCCCACGGGGAAAAATCAAGGCAGGCCTGAGGATTTAGACCAGGGGTGTCCAACTCTGGCCCTGCAGATGTTCCTGGACGACAATTCCCATCATGCTGGCAGGGACTGATGGGAATCGTAGTCCATGAACACCTGCAGGGCCAGAGTTGGAAACCCGATTTAGACAACGTCCAACAGCATCCTCCGTTTGTACAACTGCATTCACGTTATCCATCTACGCAATCTCAGGCCACAAAATTACCTAGTCCTGGAACCGATGCGACATGCGCAGAGCTGGCAATAGCTGCTGGGGCCTTTTCATGCTAGAAGATAAAAGCAGACACCTGCCCAGGTGTGCCTCAAACTGGTGCAAGAGATCGCCCCAGAGGGCTGGTTTGCAACAGGAGTTTGGGTCTTGTCAAATCTTTATTATTTGAGGATGCAAAGGTGAAGGGGAGAGGTCAGCATGAAGGGGTAAAAAGAATGGCCGTTTCGTGAAGCATTCCCTCTTCCGGGTCTTCCCAGCAGCCGGAAAAAGATTTTGCCCTCTGGCCCCCCCCCCGCTCCACAGTTCACAACGCGAGCAGTCGCCGCCTCCAACGGAAGCCCTCCCGTACCTCAAACCGCAACACCTCTTTGCGGAGAACTGTCGAGATCCGCTCAAAGTCCCGCTCGTATTGAGTCACGCGCGACTCCCACTGGAGAAGAGAAGCGACTTATTTATTTTATTGAATTTGTCCCCTGCCTTTTCCCATCCAAAGATGGCTATGGGGCAGATCACAATAAGATACGTTACAAAATGCACATTTAATCATAGAACAGTAAAAGCCATCCATTTCCCCAAGAGAAGAACTCTGGGGGCCACCCCTTTTCCTGAAAGGGCATAAGAAAATCTATTCAGATCCTCTATTGATCTATGGCTACCAATCTTGATCTGAGATGGCAAATGCCTTAGCAGACCAGGTGCTCGGAAGCAGCAGCCGCAGAAGGCCATTGCTTTCACCTCCTGCATGTGAGCTCCCAAAGGCACCTGGTGGGCCACTGCGAGTAGCAGAGTGCTGGACTAGATGGACTCTGGTCTGATCCAGCAGGCTAGTTCTTATGTTCTCTGAAGATGCCAGCCACAGATGCAGGCGAAACGTCAGGAGAAAATGCTACTGGGACACGGCCATGCAGCCCGGAAACCCCACCACGCCCTAGAAAATCCGTGCAACTTGTGTAAGACAGAGGTCTTACTTACAGTCCCAAGCTTGCTTGCGCAGACGAACTCACCTCACTTGGGCACGGGCGCCTCACTCACCTCTGAGATCTCCTCTTTGGCTTGCTGAAGCTTCTCGGGTCTGTTCGCCCACAGAAGCCTGGCCTCTGTTTCCCGTTTCTTTTGCAGCATGATCTGGGCATCTTGCCAGCGCTGCCAGGATTTCATTCGCTGGTCAAAGGCACCCTGTCGGGAAGGAGGGAGGAAAGGGCACAGATCAGTGGCAACCTCTTTCTCTCTCGCCACCCACCTCCCAAGGTCCTTTTGTGTGTGCGTGCGTGCGTGCGTGCGTGCATGTGTGTGTGGTGTGTGGTGTGTGTGTCAGGGGGCAATTATAAGCCCCTCTGAAATTCTTTACAGTAGAGAAAAGTGGGGTATAGGAACCAATTATTATTTTGAAGGGGCTACATGCGGCATGCCGAAAAAGGCCAGCGACGTGCGGAAACCGCTTACCCGGACAACTGAGAGGAGGCGGACGTAGTCACTTAGCAGCTCCGCCAAGAGGAAGAAGTCGTTGTTGGCCTGCTCCTGGTGCAGCTGCTCGATCTTCTCCTCCACCTCTGCCAGCTGGGAGAGAGCCCTGGACAGGGCCGTGTTGTCCTCAGAACTCCCCAGCATGGCCAAGCTCTTGGCAAATTGAGCCGTATTCACCGACAGTTCTAACAGAGAGGACACAGAACGGAGAATGTCAGCACGGCTGAGGGAGGGGGGGTGCTAAAGAGGTTGCCCCATGGAGGACAGAAACCTGGCTGCAGGCATCTGAAGAAGAAGAGTTTGGATTTATACCCCACCTTTCTCTCCTGTAAGGGGACTCAAGGTGGCTTCCAAGCAGTGGTGGGATCCAAAATTTTTAGTAACAGGTTCCCATGGTGGTGGGATTCAAACAGTGGCGAAGCGCCAATGGGGCTGGGCGTGGCACGATGGGGGCGTGGCCGGGCATTCTGGGGGCGGGGCATTAATAATTTCTCTGTTACTGTAAAAAACTCTTACTGTAAAAAAAAGTTCCTAATTTCCAGCTGGTATCTTTCTGTCCATAATTTAAACTCATTATAGCAAGTCCTATCGTCTACTGCCAACAGACACAAAGACTTCTCCTCTAATTGACTGCCTGTCAAATACTTAACACTTTCAAATACTTAATTTTGTTTCTAGAAATCAAAAGAAGGATACTTTCCTTAAACAAGGAACTTTACCATATTTATAAAACAGGGAGAATTGTCCCGTTTTCTACCTTCGCTAACCAGCCACATAGGAAACAACAGGACTTTATGATTTTTGGACCTAATGGAATTTCTAACAGAAAAGTAGACCCAATTAGTAACCCCCTCTCGGCACACACAAATAATTAGTAACCCACTCTCGGGAACTGGTGAGAACCTGCTGGATCCCACCTCTGCTTACAAGTTTCTTTCCCTTCCTCTCCCCACAACAGACACCTTGTGAGGTAAGTGAGGCCGAGAGAGTTTGGAGAGAACTGGGACTAGCCCAAGGTCACCCAGCAGGAATGTAGGAGTGCAGAAACGCATCTGGTTCACCAGATAAGCCTCTGCCACTCAGGTGGAGGAGTGGGGGAATCAAACCCGGTTCTCCAGGTTAGAATCCACCTGCTCTTCACCACTACGCCATTTGGGCTCTGAAGACGGATGAGGCTGCAGAAAACTCTGAGGGCTGGGACACTGATTTAGCAACCTTGCCAACAACTGTTGCATTCAGTTCCTTGTAGCGTAGCAGCTCTCCCCCCACCCCCCCCGGAAGTTCTGCTCGTGTGCCCCCATCCCCAGGTGAAAACCACAGGAGTTATTTCCCTGCTGGCCATGAAGAGTGCACCACCATCCTACAGCCTACCCACCCAAGACATAAGAACTAGCCTGCTGGATCAGACCAGAGTCCATCTAGTCCAGCTCTCTGCTACTCGCAGTGGCCCACCAGGTGCGTTTGGGAGCTCACGTGCAGGAGGTGAAAGCAATGGCCTCACATGCAAAAAGAAAACGGAGGGAGATTTTATGCCTGGCTCAGGTGCCCCTGCGGCCATTTCCAGCTACACAGAACGGACGCCGCTTGGACATTACCTTTCCTGTGGCTCACTAGCAGCTCCACAACAGCGTGCAGCTTCCGCAGGCGCTGCTCCTCGCACTCCACCTCCTGGAACTTCTCTTCAAACCACTGGAAGAGAGACACAGACATCAAGTTCCCGTTTGAAAGGAAGATACGTTTTGATCCCGCAGGTTCATATCTCCTTCCCAGAAACCCCGCCCAAGGTGGAGGAAGTAAGTGTGGAGTTTCGACGCCCAGCGGGAACCTCTCCCGGGAAATACCGGCGTGCTTACGATGTCAGATTCGTTCATCTTGATGGTCATCTTGCTGACGGCGTCGGTGGCTCTGTTGAACATCTTCAGCAGGCCGGCGCCGCTTAGCGTCTGGGTGCTGACCGCTCGCGGCAGCTGTAGGAAGGGAAACGCTGACCGTTTGTTGTGTTATGTTAGGTCTCGGACCTCAAGGACAATACACGGACTCTGTATTGGGGTGCTGTGAGAGCTCTAGCCTGTATGGTTGTAATTTAAAGTTAGCATTCTTTCTCTGGATGTCACTTCTGCATCTGTGGCTGGCATCTTCAGAGGATCTGATGGTAGGAAATCTTCAGAGGAACTGATGGTAGGAAAGGAAGTGGAGTATATATATCTGTTGGAGTGTCCAGGGTGGGGGAAAGAACCATTGCACCCTTTACTTGTTAACAGACAATGGTTCTTTCCCCCATCCTGGACAGTTCAACAGGTATATATACTCCACTTGCTTTCCTACTATCAGATCCTCTGAAGATGCCAGCCACAGATGCAGGCGAAACGTCAGGAGAGAATGCTGCTAGAACACGGCCATACAGCCCGGAAACCACACAGCACCCCAGTGATTCCGGCCATGAAAGCCTTTGACAAGACATTGGACTCTGTGTTGTTGATTGGCAGCGCTTATTGATAGGCCTCGAAGCACCCAGCTTGGCAAAGCCAAGTCTTGATGAGCCTGCCTTTATCCCAATGTTAATCCTCCCTCCCATTTCCCTGAGAAATGTGAGAAAGAGTTCATTTGGAACTAAGGCATCCCAAGGTTGGCAACAGATGAAGAGCCACCTGGCATCCTCCTCCCGCGGGATAACAGAAACAATCCCTATTCCCATGAGACCAAAGTGTCAGGAGAAAGCCTAATTATCTACTCAGAGGGTTTGCTTTATGCGAATAAAGCAAAGATCAAGGAAAGAATGTCCCAAGGCGGCAGTAATAACATATAGCAGACTAGTTACATATATCTTGTAGCAACTGCATTGAGCTAGAAATGCATCTCAATCACCTAGATACAATATCTCTGACATGGTTTCAGAGGGTAGCAAAAGAACTAGACTCAAGTTCAGTAGCCGGTTAGAGATCAACAATAACTGGCTGGGGGGGCAGTGACTAGTCTAGTCCACAATGTGACACAGACCAAGATGAACCCTCCCTTATGCAAACTGATCCAGATCCCTTCAATTCTGCAACAGGCTTCTTTGCTTCAGCTGAAACGGTGAGGAGAGCCCTGAGCTGTCCTGCTTCCAGCGTGGTGTAGTGGTTAAGAGCAGGTGCACTCTAATTTGGGAAACCAGGTTTGATTCCCAGCTCTGTCACTTGAGCTGTGGAGGCTTATCTGGTGAACCAGATTGGCTTGTGCACTCCCAACACACGCCAGCTGGGTGACCTTGGGCTAGTCACAGTTCTTCGGAGCTCCCTCAGCCCCACCCCCCTAACAGGGTGTTTGTTTGGGGCGGGGAGGGAAAGGAGATTGTAAGCCCCTTTGAGACTCCTTACAGGAAAGAAAGGGATATAAATAAAACTCCTGCCCATCACAAACCCACCAGCGATTTGACAAGTACAAGTCAAGTGTGTGTAAAACATGCATGTAGGATTTGCTCACAAGATGAGCAGTTTCAACAAAATACCACACCAAAGAAACCCAGGAATGCCTCCCAGGCTGAGACAAGCACAGCTGTAAACCAACCTCCTCTTTTTCCAAGAATTCCCGCACATCTGGGTCTTGCAGCATTGTAGGGTGACTGACAGTTCTTTGAAGATACCTGGAGAAGAGTAATACACAATGGTTTTATTTTGTCCCTCCCGAAAAAAATATTCCGGACTTTGCTTCCTCTCTTTAAAACGCAACACTTGGACAAAGATCGTGTGTGTTGTAGAAAGGGCTGAGATTCCATGTCCAGGGAAATCTTTTAACTACACTTGTTGCAACAGGGGAGATCTGGGATTCGTAAACTCAAAAGAGAAAGACTTTTACAGGAGTATGGAGATGTTTTGTGGAAAAGGCAGATTTGGGTCAACATGGGTGTTGAAGCAATGGCAGCTGCTGCAGAGCAAACAGATTTGGTAGCAAGCAGCGGGGCAGGAACTTGGACGGTGAGGAGTTGATTCTTCCACTGGCTCCATCCCTCACACAAAAAGGCGATTCTTTAGAGAGGGCATGCAGCCCCTCGGAATTCACTGGGTAGGGATTTCCGGCTATCCGGCCCATTCAAGAGTTACACTCTTACTTTAAAAGGTAACGCTTGAGGTCTTGACGCTCCACAGCTAGAGCTGTTGACACTCCAAATGACAAGGACCCTTTCTGAGGTCACCGCCACCACTGACAGTCACAGCCCTGTGAATACAGAACTGGAACCATGCTGGTTTCTCTATCAGTTCTCCCTTTTGGAGGCTCGAGTAGGAGGAACAAATGTGAAAGTAGCTTTCAGGATCCTCGCTTCATTCGTACCCCAGGGTGAGAAGAAGCACATCCTTCCTGAATGTATTCAAATCTGCCCTAATCTGGAAAGCTCAAAGGGGTTTACAATCTCCTTTCCCTCCCCCCCCCCACAACAAACACCCTGTGAGGTGGGTGGGGCTGAGAGAGCTCCGAAGGACTGTGACTAGCCCAAGGTCACCCAGCTGGCATGTGTTGGAGTGCACAGGCTAATCTAGTTCCCCAGATAAGCCTCCACAGCTCAAGTGGCAGAGCGGGGAATCAAACCCGGTTCCCCAGATTAGAGTGTACCTGCTCTTAACAACTACACCACGCTGGCTGCTGGAGGCCAGACAAACAAAAGGCCTGATTCCATGCAAGACAAGTTCCACATTTCCTGAAAGAAGGGACAAAGGCCATGGAACTGCTTGAGATTTTCTACAAGGGCATCAGTCGTCCACACCTGTGGGCACCCGAGGGCCTTACGCACCTTTCTAAAGCAGCACGTCTTTTTTCTAAGAATTCCGTGGAGGAGGAATCTTCTTTCCCGACTTTTACTTTGGTCATTCCTAAAAGGAAGGGGAGGAGGAAGAGAGGTGAGAAAATATGGATAGCGGCGTGCACCCACCACCTGAACAGGGGCTGCGGCACAGTGGGAGAGCTTCTTCAGAAGGGGGCATGGAAGACCTCTGCCACAGGCCCTGAAAAGCAACTGCCGGTCTGAGCAGACAAGAGTGACGCCGATGTGCCAAAAGGTCTGATTTGAATCACCCCTCTGCTGTATGTAACCTTCAGCAGAGTGCAGACGTATAATTAGCCCACGGAACTCATTGTCACAAGATGCAGCAAGGGCAACAAGCTGAGATGGATTGCACAGGCTTAGAGGCTTAGAGACAGCTTCTACTCTAGAGCTGTGGCTATGCTAAACTCCGTGGCTTCGTGTTGATGTGTTTGGGGCTGTGTAGGGATGGGTGGAGGAAGGGGAGAGTGAGGATGGGGTATGAGTCTGAAATTGTGTGCATCGAGGAATGCTGCTATAAATTTCGTTGTGCGTGCACAATGACAATAAAATGCTTATGCTTATGCTTAATGGAGTTGTGGGTTTTCCGGGCTGTACGGCCATGTTCCGGTAGAATTTTCTCCTGACGTTTCACCTGCATCTGTGGCTGGCATCTCCAGAGGATCCGGTGGTAGTAAAGAAAAGTGGAGAACATATACCTGTGGAATGTCCAGGTATATATTCCACAGGTATATATTCTCCACTTTCTTTACTACCATCAGATCCTCTGGAGATGCCAGCCACAGATGCAGGCGAAACGTCAGGAGAAAATGCTACCGGAACATGGCCATACAACCCAGAAAACCCACAATGCCCTAGTGATTCCGGCCATGAAAGCCTTCGACAATAGATTAACAGGCGTACCTGAGGGAGTTAAACGGTGCCTCCATACTCAGAGACAATGTACTTCTGGCTGGGAAATAGGGAACGGAATTGTGTCTCGGTGCCCTGCAGGTATGCCTTCGGAGGGCACTCTGCTGACACCTGTAGGAGCCGGGATGCTAGATCAAATGGTCTGATCCAGCAGGGCTCTTAAGCATTGGACATACCTTCTTATGACATATGTGCAGAGGCCCTAACTCTTGAGAAACAACCACTTTTCTTAAAGGCAGCTATGTGGAGATACCAATAGACCAGTGATGGCGAACCTATGGCACGGGTGCCAGAGGTGGCACTCGGAGCCCTCTCTGTGGGCATGCGAACACAGAGTTCATCATGTGTGTGTGGGGGGGTGATTTTCATACACATATCTAGGCTGGCCTGGGGCACTGAGCACGACGTACACACACTGCAGTGAGCAGGGAGGACTTGGCTGGCGGGCCTGTTGCCTGTGCTCTGGGTGGTTGCTGCCCGAGGGGGGCGGATGGTGCAGAGGAGGCAGAGATGCTTGAGAGGCACAGAGCGGTGCATGTGGGACTTGTGGAGGCTAGAGCAGGCTGGCCCCTGCTCGAGTGGGTGGGGTGGAGGAAGAGGGAGCCAAGCGGTTTTTTCTAAACTAAAATCTCAGTATTCGGGTTAAATTGCTGTGTTGGCACTTTGCGATAAATAAGTGGGGTTTGGGTTGCAATTTGGGCCCTCAGTCTCAAAAAGGTTCGCCATCACTGCAATAGAGGAAGACGCCTACAGGACGAGCCACAGCTCTGAGACACTGTAGGCTAGAAATTATGGGAGAAGAACTCGCTGTGCCAGGATTCCCAAGATGTTTCACATTCAAGGTGTCTGGGAAAGGCTGCCAATACCGCACACCGCAAAAAGAATAGTTAAAGGGCATTTACTGAAAGTTAGTTAAGTATCCCAGCATGGTCCAGTGATACCGTTCGCATAATTGCTGGACAACCTCACCTATCAAGCTCTTCTCCGGAGGCGGAGGGACAATAAATCCGTTCTGCCCGTGTTTCTCCGACAGCTTCTCGTACAAACCCAGGAAGTCGCTGAATCTCCTTTTCACGGAAAACTGCTTGCTCCTGAACATCGGCAAAGTGGTCTGGGAAGGGACGGGAAGACGGACAGTCAACACTCAAGCAAAGCCGTCCACAAATTGTACCGAGCAAGCAGTCTTAAAGGGCTAAAGCTGTTTCCAGAAGGGCTAAAGCCACCAACAAATTCTGCCTTCCGGTCCCCACCCTCCTGCGCTGGGAAAAATAAAAGGCTACGCCATGCTGATTTCCCAAATGCAAATGTTACTGCTTCCGAGATGAAAGGCGTTATATAAAAAACTAGCAGTTAACATACATGTCTCAGTACATTTATGCACAAGAATGGTATCCATGTAATACCTTTTTACTGGCACCAACTAAAATATTTGGCAGGGCCCAATGTTTATACATGAAGAAGAAGAGTTTGGATTTATATCCCTCCTCTCTGTCAATCTCCTCGCCCTACCCCAACAAACACCCTGTGAGGTGGGTGGGGCTGAGAGAGCTCCAAAGAACTATGACTAGCCCAAGGTCACCCAGCTGGCATGTGTTGGAGTGCACAGGCTAATCCGGTTCACCAGATAAGCCTCCACAGCTCAAGTGGCAGAGCGGGGAATCAAACCCGGATGTCCAGATTAGAGTGTACTTGCTCTTAACCACTACACCACTACTTTACTAGGTTTATATCCTGCCTTTGTCCCAAAATGGCTAACATCATTCTCCTTCCTCTGTTTTATCCTCACAACCACCCTGTGAGGTAGATTAGGTTGAGAGTATATAATTGGCCCAAGATTACCCAAATCTCCCAGATCCTTACTCTAACCATTGCACAACACTGGTATTTGGGACCTTGTATGGACTTATCTTGTGTCCTACAACCTTTTCCTTCAATATATTTATGAAGTGTAAGTTCATTAATTTGTTATTTAGAGTCACTGACAACAAAACAGTGCAATAATTAAGATACCCAAGCTTGGTCAGGATTCAAAAGATTACACAACAGAGCGGTACAGACTGCGACCCGAGACAGCGTCAAGGAACACCGCCCACACACACACACATCCCAAGATGAAGCAAGATCAGGAAAGCAAATCCTACACAAGGGCTTTGGTGAACATGGCAAACGAGATCTGAGCAGCCGCTTCGAGGGAGGATTTGCTCAGCTGTTTTTGCCTCGACTGGCTAAGATCGTGGCATCTCTGCAGAAGAACATGGCCTGCACTTTACAGAATCAGGGGCACCAAGGTTAGCCCTCAAGTAGGGGCGACCCCAGATCTGAGGAGCAGAATCAGAAGAGCGTGACCTCATTAGATTTGGAAGCTAAGCTGGGAAGGCCCTGGTTAGTATTTGGATGGGAGACCACCAACAAAGTCCAGGGTTGCAACACAGAGGAGGAGGAGGAGGAGGAGAAGTAGTAGTAGTAGTAGTAGTAGTAGTGGAGGAGGAGGAGTTTGGATTTATATCCCCCTCCCCTTTTTTTCTGTAAGGAGATTCAAAGGGGCTTACAATCTCCTTGCCCTTCCCCCCTCACAACAAACACCCTGTGAGGTAGGTGGAGCTGAGAGAGCTCTGAGAAGCTGTGACTAGCCCAAGGTCACCCAGCTGGCGTGTGTGGGAGTGTACAGGCTAATCTGAATTCCCCAGATAAGCCTCCACAGCTCAGGCGGCAGAGCGGGGAATCAAACCCGGTTCCTCCAGATTAGATACACGAGCTCTTAACCTCCTACGCCATGGAGGCAGGCAACGGCAAAATATCTCTGAACATCTCTGGCGCTGAAAACCCTACAGGTTCGTCATCAGTTGACTGCCACGTCATGGTACTGTCCATCACCACCACGTAGCCTAGGGAGACGATATTCCTGGAATAGCCATGATTTCCAGTGCGAGATAACGCCCACAGCACAATTAAAAATGTCTGAAACTGGATTGGAGGACTGATTTACAGGAAGTCAGTTCCCTTGCCTGCACTGGGGTCTGCTCACTTCTTTGCCCTTCCCAGTACGACCTGACGTACCTGCGTCGACACTTTGTAGGCTACGTAGGCATTCATACCGTCCCCTGTAGAAAGGAGAAAATAAGGGTTTTCAACCGAGTCAACTGTAGGCGACGATGCCAAAATGGTGGCAAAGATCTCCTCCTAGTGGACAGAACTAGATACAAATACATTGAAGAGGAAGAAGAGTTGGATTCATATCCTCCCCTTCTCTCCTGTAAGGAGACTCCAAGGGGCTTACAATTTCCTCTCCCTTCCCCCCTCACAACAAACACCCTGTGAGGTGGGTGGGGCTGAGAGAGCTCCGTAGAACTGTGACTGGCCCAAGGTCACCCAGCTGGAATGTGTTGGAGTGCACAAGCTAATGTGGTTCATCAGATAAGCCTCCACAGCTCAAGTGGTAGAGCAGGGAATCAAACCCGGTTCTCCAGATTAGGGTGCACCTGCTCTTAACCACTACACCGTGCTGGCTCTCTATGAAATTGGTTTGTAGTGCTGATTTCTGGGACAACTGTGGACCTCCTTCCCAGGAAGATCACTTTATATACTATATAACCCTCAATCTTACAAGAGGCAAAGACGACAGAAAGCCTTCAGCATGTTTCATTCTATGGAAACTTCAAGCCATTGTGGCTACAGATACATGAAGTCCAAAAAAGAAGACACGCCCACACACCGCTCATGGTGTGAAATATCCCCAGGATGGAAGTTGCTTCAAAAGGAAAGCCTTCAACACCTATTCCAAAATCCTCTTCAGCACAGGTGTCAAACTCGCGGCTCTCCAGATGTTATGGACTACAGTTTGACTACAGGGGGCATACATTGAAAATGCTGGGGGGAAGAATTAGGACTAATCAAAGGAAACACTTCTTCACGCAACGTGTGATTGGTGTTTGGAATCTGCTGCCACAGGAGGTGGTGATGGCCACTAACCTGGATAGCTTTAAAAGGGGCTTGGACAGATTGATGGAGGAGAAGTCGATTTATGGCTACCAATCTTGATCCTCTTTGATCTGAGATTGCAAACGCCTTAGCAGACCAGGTGCTCGGGAGCAACAGCCGCAGAAGGCCATTGCTTTCACATCCTGCATGTGAGCTCCCAAAGACACTGCATCCTCTGCATCACTGCATCACAGGTGGGCCACTGTGAGTAGCAGAGAGCTGGACTAGATGGACTCTGGTCTGATCCAGCTGGCTTGTTCTTATGTTCTTATGTGCAGATGTTATGGACTACAGTTCGAACTGCATAGTTCAGGGGTCTGCAACCTGCGGCTCTCCAGATGTTTATGGACTACAATTCCCATCAGCCCCTGCCAGCATGGCCAATTGGCCATGCTGGCAGGGGTTGATGGGATTTGTAGTCCATGAGCATCTGGAGAGCCGCAGGTTACAGACCCCTGGCATAGCTGAAGGCTGGACTCGTCTGGGCTGAACCCAACGTTAAGATGATGGAAATTGTAGTCCATAACATCTGAAGGGCCGCGAGTTTGACACCTAAGCTCTTCAGCTTCCATCCAACCTTCACAGTTACTAGATGCAACATCAAGATAAGATCAAACAGACTCATCAAAAAGGCAGCCGCGTGGGGTATCAAGTTCCAGATCTGCTGCAACCTTGCGGAATTTCATAACACTTTGGAAAATGCACCTCGCCCTAACCTTCAACTGGCTGAGCGGCTCGAAGCCACAAGCATCACTTATCCAAACCTGAATGTCTAAGGAGGAGGTTTGTTAAAGGCAAACGTCAGCCAAAGGGATTGTTTGCAGTTCAGATTTCCCTTCTAGTTATCGCAACTGTGCGCACCACAGGATAAAGACAGCTGGAGCTTTTACAATGGTAGCTTCTCCGCAGCGCTCAGTTCTTCACGCACTTCCTACAGATGTGAGCGAAGGATAATTAGCGACTTGTTGTGCTGCTGGGATCGAGGCGCACTCTGCACGAGTGCCCCAGGCTGAACAATTGAGTGGTTGTTATGGCACCGGCGGCAGCTGAGAAGCCGGCTGCAAGACGGCCGAACTGTACAGAGCTTGCGCCTCTGAGTAGAGAGGAGCCTGAAGTAATGTAATGTTCCTCAGGTATTGCTGCAGAATCTCCTTCCCTGTATCCACAGCTGCAATTCAGAAAACGCACCAGGAATTCTCTGGATCTGAGGACCTCGAAGGGTATTTTAAATGCAGTAAATGGTGACACCTTAATCCACAGGCGTCAAACTTGTGGCCTTCCAGATGTTATGGACTACAGTTCCCATCATCCCCTGCCAGCATGATGCTGGCAGGGGATGATGAGAACTATAATCCTGCTTATCTGGAAAACAAATTGTTACCGGTGCAAGTTAATCCAAATCCTGCCTAGGATTATTCCTGCTTTGCCTCTCTGCCCTTTCAGCTTCCAACCAGGTGCAGTATGTAGCAAAGCTCTCAGCACTGCTTAACAGTCTAGCTACCACCTACTGCAAGTCTGATTTCAATAAGATGCTGTGGACGAGAAGAGTTTGGATTTATATCCCCCCTTTCTCTCCTGTAAGGAGACTCAAAGGGGCTTACAATCCCCTTTCCCTTCCCCCCTCACAACAAACACCTTGTAAGTGGGTGGGGCTGAGAGTTCCGAAGAACTGTGACTAGCCCAAGGTCACCCAGCTGGCATGTGCTGGAGTGCACAAGCTAATCTGGTTCCCCAGATAAGCCTCCACAGTTCAAGTGGCAGAGCAGGGAATCAAACCCGGTTTGCCAGATTAGAGCGCACCTGCTCTTAACCACTACACCACGCTGGCTCTCGTGCAAGAAGAACTCATACATCTGGTGTCCAGTTAAACAGTGGATCCGAATACGGCTCCTCTCTTCCTTCTGCACTCTGCATGCAGATTTGAATGTCGTTAACCAATACAACAGTTCTGGCTTCTAGGCCGAAGCAAGCCTAGCAGCAGATAGAAATGGACATGGCTTCACCCACCGCACCCCAGAAATCGGCTTCACCCACCGCACTCCAGTTACGTCCACTCACTCTCCCTCCATCAAGACTCACCGATTTTCTCTGGATCGCTCACTCCCACCGTAAGCTCAAACTGGTCGTCCTGCTCCTCTCCTTCCAGCTAGAAGAAGAAATACACTCAGGTCACAGTTAACACAGAAACTTCTGGCAGAGTCTTGCAGAGAACACCGTTTCCACACACAAGACAACCTGATGGGCAAAAGGCAGCGGGGGATAAAAGGAGGCCACAGCACAGAGCTGCTATCCTATCCCTCCAAAAGATACATCTAAGGACTTTGGACAACAGAGTGTTTCAAAACAAGCATTTCAGCCCTTAAAAGATGTGCTGAAAACACAGCTGGCAGAAGAGTTAGAGTTCTATTTTACAGGGTTCATCTGAGAAGGTTTAGACCAGGGGTAGGGAACCTGCGGCTCGAGAGCCGCATGCGGCTCTTCTGCCCTTGCTCTGTGGCTCCACGAGCCGAGCCGCTGGCCCCATCCTTGCCCGCCCTGCAGGCAGCAGGGCGGGCGCACCAACTGCCCATGGTTGGCTGGGCCGCGCCGTGGGCTTCCCCTCTCGCCTGCCCCTTTGGAGCGGGGTGGCTGCTTTCCCGGTGGCCGGCGAGGCCGAGCCGCTGGCCCCATCCTTGCCCACCCTGCAGGCAGCAGGGTGGACGCATCCATGCGCTTCTCAGAATGAGCAGAGTAAAAGGTTTAACAAAACCCCAATATATACAGTGTTATCTTTATTTTAAATGTCAAAAATTATTTGCGGCTCCAAGTGTTTTCTTTTCCCATGGAAAATGGGTCCAAATGGCTCTTTGAGTGTTAAAGGTTCCCTACCCCTGGTTTAGACGTAACCTCCGCCTGTTCCCCTGAATACAGCATGCTGATGCGAACAGTGCCAAATATCGCAAATGCTTAAGTTAAGCGAACCACATCCCATTTCGTGGGGAGTTCTGCCTGCTAGCAGAACAGTTTTCCACTTAGAACTTCTTTGAAGCCTGGATTCCTGAAAGTCACGATGGAATCCAGTTTCAAAAGCTAGAAACCTCAGACCTCTTCCTCAAGATCACATGGTGGGGGGAGGTCTTTTTTGTGTGCCCGTAGCTGTCCTCACGCCTTGCCCTAAGTCTGAGCTAGATTCGACAGCAACAGGCAGACAAAATTAGTAAGAAGAGAAAAAGAAGAGTTTGGATTTATATCCCACCTTTCTCTCCTGTAAGGAGACTCAAGGTGGCTGACAAGCTCCTTTCCCTTCCCACAACAGACACCTGGTGAGGTAGGTGGGGCTGAGAGAGTTCAGAGAGAACTGTGACTAGCCCAAGGTCACCCAGCAGGAATGTAGGAGTGCGGAAACACATCTGGTTCACCAGATAAGCCTCTGCCACTCAGGTGGAGGAGTGGGGAATCAAACCCGGTTCTCCAGATTAGAATCCTAGCTTGCAAGATGCCAAAGGGAAGACCGTCACCAGCTCCCCCGGCATCGCCATTCACCCTTCCCAGAGGATACGGTAAACAATTCCATACACAATACAGAAGTCGATACCTCCTCGTAGGTTTTGGGCTCATGTGTGGAAGATGAATTTGCCGTTGTCTCTAGCGAGGGGGTTGGACTAAACACCGGAGCAGTCTCCTTCTTCTGGTTATTCTGTGTGCTATCCAGAGACAGCTCTACAGTGGCATCTAGGAAAAGATCGGACCATAACGTTTTGCTCGGTTTTCAAAGCTCAGTCCCGCCAGGAAACTATTAGAAGCTAATCTCTCTAAGGCTGATTCCGCATGGGCCAAAAACAGCAGTGTGAAAATGGTGTAAAAGGGTTTCTACTGTTTTCACATCATTTTCGCACCGCTGTTTTTAGCCCATGCGGAATCAGCCTAAGAAAAAGATTTGGAATTCAGCCATCCACAAATATAAGCAATGCTATACAAAATGAACAGCAGCAATACATGGCACAAAAACATAACGAAGAAACTTCTTTAAGGAGTACTGTCCCCAATAAAATCTTCCACTCTCTGCATCTATTAATTAATTAATTAGATTTATTAACCGCTCCACCCCTGCAGAGCTCTGGGCGGTGTACAACATTATTTCATAACACAGAAACTATAATACGGGAGCAAATAAAATAAAATTAAACAGGCTCCAATAAATGCAAAAACTAAACCCCATTAAAACAGCAAACAATATACAAAAAAACCCCCATTAAAACCCTCCCAAAGAAAAAAAGGGGTAATGGCGAGTGCCACTGATGTTAAAGGGACCCCTGGAAAAACCAGAAGGGGGAGGGGGCACATTAGCAGCCGGACACTCCAAAAGCCTGGTGGAACAACTCAGTCTTACAAGCCCTGCGGAACTCACCCAAATCCCGCAGGGCCCGGACAGCTGGAGGGAGAGCGTTCCATCAGGCAGGGGCCAGGGCCGTAAAGGTCCTGGTCCGAGTGGAGGCCAGCCGCATCATAGAGGGACCAGGGACCACCAGTAAATTGGCCTCTGCCGAACGCAGAGGCCGAATAAGGACATATGGGGTAATGCAGTCCCGAAGATACGAAGGTCCCCAGGCCGTGTAAGGCCTTAAAGGTTAGCACCCACACCTTGAAGATGATCCGGAATTCAACTAGGAGCCATCTACTAAAATATTTTCCCAGCCACACAGCTAAATGCTGGTAATTTCCAAGCTCCGTAAGTTTACAGCCAATTGTTTTCAGAAACAGTTTCCACCCAGAAACAAAGCAAAAGCTCCACTGATACAGATCGGGTGATCTGTGTTCCCGTTCGAAAGCTTTTGTATAAAAAAAAAATAGGTTCAGCAGAAAGGTCTTCAGGTAAATTTTAGATGTGGACTTGATCCAAAACACAGGGCACCTGCGGATGGAAGTGCTCTGAGATCTCTAAAATGAGCATGCACTTTTCATATCCAAAGGGCAGTTTCAGGACAAAACCACCCCAGCCACTAACCAGCAGAAAACTCACATGAGCATTAGAAATACAGCAGAGGCATTTAGGAGCCACGTAGCGTAGTGGTTAAGTGCTTGCACTGCCACTCACATGGTCAGGAGTTCGAGCCCCCTGTGGGTTAGATATCCTGGCAGCTGGCTCATGGTCAACTCAGCCATGCATCTGTTCCTTGGTCGGTAAATGAGTACCTAGCTCAGTGGTGGCGAACCTATGGCACGGGTGCCAGAGGTGGCACTCAGAGCCCTCTCTGTGGGCACTTGCAAACAGAGTGCCCCCACACACATCTAGGCTGGCCTGGGCCACTGGGCTCGATTATTAGCATTAAACCTACGACCTAGTTTTGGGGAAGCAGTGTAGGTAACTCTATTAAGTGCTCTTAAGCCCCACTGATTTTCAAACAAAGAACTAAAGTACAATCGTTTACTTGGGAGTAAGCTCGGTTGCTGGCAATGGGGCTTGCTTCTGAGTAAACCCTCCTAGGGTCGTGATTCACCCATTGGAAGAGTTGCACGGTTGCTTCAAAGCAAAGCCACTGACTACCACCAAGCTTACTCCTGAGTAACGCATGCCTTGGAGCCAACCGTTTTTTGTAAACTAAAACCTCAGTATTCAGGTTACATTGCCGTGATGGCACTTTGCAATAAATAAGTGGGTTTTGGGTTGCAATTTGGGCACTCGGTCTCAAAAAGGTTCGCCATCACTGACCTAGCTCATAGCTAGGGGGTAAAGAATAGCCGGGGAAAGCAATGGCAAACTACCCCACAAAAGAGGCTTGCCTAAGAAATCACTGCTCGCAGTGGTACCCCAGGGTTGGACACGACTGAAGGGGAAACTTTACCTTTAGTGGCATTTTGCCTGCAGTCCTTGAATACACAATTTTAACTCTCTGAAAATAGTATTCCGTTCAAATAATATTGATGCCTCTACGGAAGGGATATCAAAAGCCCAATCTTGGCCAGATATTGATCACTCAGCGGAGGTGTTCACAGGACAGCAGGCAGGATTGCCAACAGAAGGAAGACAATTCTGGCACAGCATCTTGGGACGTGCACTTAAATGGAATTTGTTCAAAAGGGTATTTTTAGAAAGTGAACAGGATTCTTAGCTTTAGTGCCTGAGAATTTTGGACAGTTTCCTTTCATCCTTGCACTGCTTTTTCTATGCATTATACTGTTCTATTGCATTGCTTTCTGATTCCGCCATCCAGTTTAAAAAAAAATAAATATTATTGTTTCAATGCATTGTCGTCCCACTCTATAATCTGCATAAAAGCTCAATAAAAAAGAAGAGTTGAATTTATATCCCCCCTTTCTCTCCTGTAAGGAGACTCAAAGGGGCTTACAATCTCCTTTCCCTCCCTTCTTTCCCACAACAAACACCCTGTGAGGTGGGTGGGGCTGAGAGAGCTCTGAAGAACTGTGACAAGCCCAAGGTCACCCAGCTGGCATGTGTTGGAGTGCACAAGATAATCTGGTTCCCCAGATAAGCCTCCACAACTCTAGTGGCAGAGCGGGGAATCAAACCCGGTTCTCCAGATTAGAGTGCACCTGCTCTTAACCACGACACCACGCTGGCTCTCAAACTGGACGGTTTACTCCTTGAGTAACCCAAGAACATGTAGCTGCAGTGTCTTTCCTCATCTCGGTGAACATAAAACATACCTGCAAATAAATCCTGATCATCTTGGTCTTCGTGAACACCGTTAGCTGTGGAACTGTTTCTTACTGGTTCCGGGGACCCCTTCTTAGGAGACATTGGCTTACTCTAGAAGTTCAGACAAGAGTACATGGCATAAGTGGCAGAGTTAAATCCACCCCTGAAGTGTAGGTTTGGGAGGCCAATAAAAACACCTTAACTGCACCTGTCTGCCCTGGAAACACAACAGGTTGGACCAAACACAGCTGTAATGCTTACACTGTGAACAGAAACTGAACTCCCTGCAAAGAAACTCCTGCTCGAAGACCATCCTGTTTCGTTTCTTACAGTCAAGTTTCTTTTCAACCACTGCAGAGAATAAGTCAGCCCCCCTCCAGTTGGCAGGGCAACTGCAGGCACTGGTGAAATTTTACACTGTTCCGCCACTGTGGTGTTTGGCTTATAAAGGCCCGCTTGTTTCTCAACAGCTTTCCGAAGACACACTGCCCCAGCACCCAGCTACAGCACTGACATTGTCTGCATAGCTGAGCTGGCAATTTCAAAGGGTAGCAAGAACAGGGTCAGAGACCCACAAGGCACCAGGGACAAATAGCTGTTTAAGCTGCCGTGTCGCGAGAGCAAAAGATGTTTGGACCAAGCTTTGCTAAAAGCAGACAGAGGCACTGACGGGTCTGTTGCCTGCCACAAAGGCCTGGGGGAACAAACCCCCTATTCAGAAGACGTCTCCGTCAGTATTGGGTGTTTCATGAACCCAAACCTGTGAAGCTGCTGATAAAGGACAAAACCCTTCGAATAAGCCAATACTCAGGGCAAAACATAACCCTAACTAGGGAGGTGATACTGCCTGTCCCAAATAGGAGTTTAAAAAATGCAGTTCTTGAAGAACTACTAGAATTGCCAGATCAATTATAGATATTGTTTATACAGAGAAATTCAGCAGTATTAAACACAATCAAGTCAATCTTCCACTGGCATTACAGGAGAGGCTATGCAGGGTCGGTGTTGTTTCTGCAATAATTATGCAACTTTCTTCTCCAAGCACCAGGTTTATCACTTATGCAGACAGCTTCAGACAGCATCTCTTCCCACTATGGCACAATTCCCCCCCTCCCCCGACCAAAAGGACACTGTTCTCTTGAAAAGGAAAAGAGCTGTATTTGGTTCCCAGCTAATGAGCTCCCCTGCCCATGTTATTTATAAAAGGGCAACAATGGTGAGCCGGGTTACACCAAACCAGGATCTGAGGCCACGGTTCGAAATTTATTAAGTGCAGCGTAGATTTATTTATTTATTCAAGTTCTGGCCCGCCCGTCCTCGAAAGGCTCAGGACGGCAATACAACAGTATAAAAACAACATACAATTAAATAACACACAATATGCCATTTACAGGCCATATTCTCAGAATTTTAAAAAAGAAATTTTATACTGCCGGAAGTGAGCTAAAAAAGAAATCTCAGACAAAAGTTCAAGGCGCGGGGAAAGTATGAATAAATCATAACGTAGATCATGACATAAGAACCCTTCCATTCTCACTTGTCATACCCTGCGGAGGATAAAGATGACAGGAGATCTGTGAACATCTCCCGTTTCCTAGACCGTCTTTATTCTCGAATGCTCCAGTTTGTTTTCCTTTTTAAAATAAGGTACTTCTGGCAAAGGAGTGACACACTCACACAAAATCCATCCTGCAGTTCCATGCGTTTACAGCTTTATCAATCTGTGCATGCTGTTTTCTTTTAAAAGCAGATCACCACATCAAGATTGGGAAAATTCACTGCAACCTAAAGAGGCTATAAGATGACTTAAAAACAAACACACACACCTTGAGGACCCGCCCACTTTAAGCTTCCAGCATCAAGTTTCCAAACAAAAGGGAGAAAACTCAACTTTTTCAAACTTCCACTATATGTTTTTGGAAGGGAAAGAAAGAAAGAAAGAAAGAAAGAAAGAAAGAAAGAAAGAAAGAAAGAAAGAAAGAAAGAAAGGCGTGGTTTGAGTAGCTTATAACCCACTGAAGCTAAACAAGATGGACTAAGGAGCGAGTTCCCAATAACTTCACCAGGACTTGCTCCTGAGTATCCACGCACTTGGAGCTTGACAAAGTATCTCAGGAGAGCCCCCTCCCCACCCACCCGCGACACTGACCCGAGTGAGCAAACAGAGTCGCAACAAGCTCCCTCCCTCCTCCTGTCACTCACAGCACTGCCGGTGAAAATGTCCTCCCCGTCCGAGTCGCTGTCCGCGGAAGGGGCGCTGACCGCCTCCGCGCCGGGGAAGGGCGGGGGGAGCCGGTCGACGGGGGAGCCGCCCGACGCCATGACCGCGGCCACCCTGTCCCCGAGAAGGACCACTTCCGGCGCCCCCGCCGGAAGCGACCAGAGCTGGCTTTTAGGAAGCCGCGCCGCCCGCAGCAGAAGGGGAAAGGGGCGGGGCTGCGCGCGGAGGGGCGGGGCTCCGGTGCTGGCATGGGAAGCCGGAGGCTGTAGGCGGGGCCTAGCATGCAAATCGGGAGGACGGGAGGAAGCAGGCGATTGGCTAGACAAGGGAGCCTGCGCGCGGCCGTGTCCACCCCCTAGTGGTGGGGAGCGGAAGGGAAGGGTTTTGTAAGCCGCTTTGATCCTCCTTGCAGGAGAGAAAGGCGGGGGATAATAAATGCAAACTCTTCTGAGTGTGGGAACCTGAATTGCAGCCTGAGAGATGCTGGAGCAAGGCCAGTCTAGCCCAGCATGCTCTTTCATGCCAGAGCGCCTGCAGGACTCACCCACAGGTCACAGAGGACAAGCTCCACCCCCTTCCCAATTCTGACCCTTAGTTCTGGGATTCATTGATTGACCACTGCTAGCCTGTTTATTGTGTCATCATGGCTAGCAGCCTTTGTGGGGGGGGGGGGGTGGATTATCAGGCTGCAGTCAACCTTCAAGAGGCAAAAGTCATTCAGAGGTGGTTTTGCCATTGCCCGCCTCTGCATGGTGACGCTGGACTTCCTTGGTGGCATCCCATCCAACGTGTCCAAGATCTGGTGGGATTGGGTCCACCAGGGAACCCCTGCTTAAAGCCATCACCGTGTCAAATTCCACAACTTGGTAACCTGGTTGATGAAACACTGCCCAACCACAGTGTTTTGTCCATCAGGTACACCTGGGATCTTTGGCCAGGGCAGGAGAGAAAAGTCTATGCGGCTCTCCAGATGTTCATGGACTACAAAGCCAATTGGCCATGCTGGTAGGGGCTGATGGGAATTGTAGTTCATGAACATCTGGAGCGCATCAGGTTGCAGACCCCATTCACTTTCCCCCACTCCAGCCACAGCTTTATAAGTCTGTTGTGTCTTTCACGTAGTCACCTTCTCGCTTCTCTGGAAAATCTCAAATGTCTCCACAGAAAAATTTCAACCCCGAATTCCTTCATCTCGGCTGCTTATGCTTTTTAAGCTTTCCACAAGAACGCCTTGAATTTAAAATGTTTAACAGAAAGGAAGTGGAAGAAGTTTTATCCAGAGGTGGGATCCAGCAGGTTCTCACAGGTTCCCGAGAGTAGGTTACTAATTATTTGTGTGTGCCGAGAGGGGGTTACCAATTGGTGATTTTTGCCTTAGTTGCCCCTCCTCTCAGGAGTAGCGCACAGAACTTGAAGCAGTCTAGCAGGAGGTGCACCGGCATGCGTGGCAGCCTGCACCTGCGTGCATTCGTTTCCCGGCCAAGGACCGGCACAGCAGCTGTGTCCTTGCCACAGCCCCACTCAGGAATGCCCCACCCCCGGAATGCCCTGCCACGCCCCTGTCGTGCCCCACCCAGCCACATTGGCGCTACGCCACAGTTTGAATCCCACCACCATGGGAACCTGTTACTAAAATTTTTGGATCCCACCACTGGTTTTAGCCCATTCTGTTCCCCTGCTTCACTATTACTCCTCAGGGACCTTACCCTTTTTTGTTTAACTCATAGCGATGTTCCCACCCACAGCAGAAGCAGGGACAAACCTTCAAACTATAACTTTAGTGCTAGACTACTGCCAATTTTTTTAAGCACAAGAAATTTAAACCTCATAAGCAATGACTCCAGGGCCCAACTTCACGCTCAGATGTAATACTTATTTGGACAGGGTTTAGTAACAGAAGAATTCTGGCTTGCAATTTACCCTGCTCAACCACAAACTTGACCTCAGGCCTGTTTGGGCTGGCAAAGGAATTGCTTAAGATGAAGGAAATCTGAGCCCTCTCGGAAAGGAGGATCGCTCGGAAAGGAGGAACACCTTGAAGAGTTGAGGAAATCCTTTTGCTGCTGTAGTTACTAGCAAACAATTAGTTTGCCATTTCTAGCATTGTTGCACACAAGCAACAACGATAGGTACAAAACACAGGCAAAAATATTTGATGTCTTGTTGAAGGCTTTCACGGCTGGACTCAACTGGTTGTTGTTGGCATTCTGGGCTGTGTGGCCGTGGTCTGGTAGATCTTGTTCCTAACGTTTCGCCTGCATCTGTGGCTGGCATTTTCAGAGGTTATCACAGAGAGGTGTGTTTCTCTCTGTGGTACACCTCTGAAGATGCCAGCCACAGATGCAGGCTAAACGTTCGGAACAAAATCTACCAGACCACGACCACACAGCCCGGAAAACCCACCAGAACCAAAAAATATTTAATCTCCAACTTTAAGCTGCCCTGGACTATTATAATAGGTTATAATGCTGATAACAAGTAATGCCATCCACTTTTACCCCTGTTTTTGAAAGAACCACTTCTGTCCTACCTAGTGAAGAGGTTCTAAACCTTGCTTACAGAAGCCACCAGAAAAGAATGGGGATTTGGGGAGTGGGTGGGCAAGACTCCCATAAGTGCTTTCAAGTGAAACTGCAGACACTGCAAAGCTAAGGGTGACCTACTGAGAAATCAATCCTATCACTTGCAGAAGGGATTTACTATCCAGAATGGGCCAGGCTAGCCAGATCTTGAAAGCTAAACAAGGTCAGTCCTGGTTACTACTTGGATGGGAGACCTCCAGGGAAGTCCGTGGCAGGCAACGGCCAACCAGCAGTGGCGTAGTGGCTAAGAGCAGTGGCTAAGAGCAGGTGCACTCTGATTTGGAGGAGCCGGGTTTGATTCCCAGCTCTGCCGCTTGAGTTGTGGAGGCTTATCTGGGGAATTCAGAGTAGCCTGTGCACTCCCACACACGCCAGCTGGGTGACCTTGGGCTGGTCACTGCTTTTCGGAGCTCTCTCAGCCCCACCCACCTCACAGGGTGTTTGTTGTGAGGGGGGAAGGGCAAGGAGATCGTGAGCTCCTTTGAGTCTCCTACAGGAGAGAAAGGGGGGATATAAATCCAAACTCTTCTCTTCTTATCTGAACATCTCTTGGCTCGAAAATCGTATGGGGTCACTATGTCAGCTGTGATTGATGGCAATTTCTGCCACTCCACAGAGGGTGTTGGGTTGCAATCTAAACCCAGCCACAGGTAATCTGCCATTTCAGACCAATATGGAGTTTTCTGCATACAAATCTGGATCTACCCCTTGCCTTACACTTGGCTTTTGCCCTAAAAGTAACTATTCCGAACAGGGATTAATACATGAAGCTACTTTATCCTAAATGACAGGCAAGGAGAGGAAGATCTTTTTTTCAAAACCTATTAACTTGAAGACTGTTTAATTAGAGAAATCAAGACCTGATTTTGATTGTGTGTTCCTGCATTGTATGTATTTTATCGGCATTGATTTTGTTATAATGGATGCTGTTTTATTATTAGCCACCCTGAGCCCTGCGGAAATAGGGCAGAGTATAAATCAAATTTCAAATGCAAAACACAAAAAACTGCAGGGGGTTGAACTTGATGGCCCTTGGGATCTCTTCCCACTCTATGGTTCATTCCACACATGCAGAATAATGCACTTTCAAACTGCTTTCAATGCTCTTTGAAGCTGTGCGGAATAGCAAAATCCACTTGCAAACAGTTGTGAAAGTAGTTTGAAAATGCATTATTCTGCGTGTGCGGAAGGGGCCTATGATTCTACGATCTTGGGGTGTTTTGCATGCAAAACGTGCTCCAAGGCTGAGTCATGTCTCCTCCAGGTTAGTTATTTTATGTGTTTGAGGCTGCAAGCAAAGGTGCTATGACTAAGGGAGCCAAAGCCAGTGAGGCTTGAACAGAAAGCAGGGGGGGGGGGTACTGTCCAAGACATCAGAAGTTAAGTATCAGCTGTGCTCCCAGAGTACAGAAATTATGAACAGACCTATCTTTCCCCACCCCAAGCTGGATCACACAATCACTACCTCCCACAATCTTCTTAGTGTTGGATCTAGTCAGACAGGTTTTGGAAATCAACACAAGACTTGCTTACTAGAGCCGTGGTGGCGAACCTTTGGCACTCCAGATATTATAGACTACAATTCCCATCAGCCCCTGCCCTGTCAATTGGCCATGCTGGCAGGGGCTGATGGGAATTGTAGTTCATAACATCTGGAGTGCCAAAGGTTCGCCATCACTGTACTAGAAGAAGAGTTGGATTTATATTCCCCCTTTCTCTCCTGTAAGGAGACTCAAAGGGGCTTACAAACTCCTTTCCCTTCCCCCCTCACAACAAACACCCTGTGAGGTAGGTGGGGCTGAGAGAGCTCCGAAGAACTGTGACTAGCCCAAGGTCACCCAGCTGGCGTGTGCTGGAGTGCACAAGCCAATCTGGTTCACCAGATTAGCCTCCACAGCTCAAGTGGCAGAGTGAGGAATCAAACCTGGTTCTCCAGATTAGAGTGCACCTGCTCTTAATCACTACGTTACTGCTGCTCCTGCACGAATGGGATGTACGCACAGACACTTGGAACAACAACGCTTGCAAACCACTTTGAGGGAGCGGAAGAGATGAGCCAGGCTCAGAGGACAAGAGGTACTTCAGATTGAGAGCCTTCTTTGATCTAGCATTGTGAACGTGTCTACATTTACCAGGCCAGATCTCCACTAGTCTTCTACTGAGCTCACAGAACCGGATTCTGGCTACCAGGAGTACCATTGCCTTCAGGGACTTATGGATACATGCAGTTAGCTATTAAGACAGCATATAATGTGACCCATCCTTCCAATATCAGGATTGCCAAGTAGGTTCAGTTTGTTGCTTTTATTGTATTAAGTGCTGTACACAGATCCCCAAACGCAAAGAATCCTCCCTCCCTTCCCATACCGGTCCTAATTTACACTGTACAGGTCGACCGTCTGTCTACTGACTCTGGCTTTATAAATTAACTGTGTGTTGTGCCCTCCTGTCGCCAGAACTGTCTACTGACAAATCAGCATGGAGCACTTAAAGGGGGAAAAAAATTAAACCCTAGGAAGAAAAAAATGGTTGTGAAGTTAAATTATGCATCTGATTTGATAAGCGGCTGCTGTACTCCAGTTCTCAGAGTAAAGACCAGTAGAAGTCCTAGACTAGTGCAAGAACAGAGCAGGTTCCAAGCGTTCCAGAAGCTTTTCATGGCAAGGATCATCTGCAACGATAAAAAACAATTTCAGTGGGGAACCCTGTTGGTCCTCAGTAGAAGAGCGGAATCCGAGTCCAGTACCGCCTTACAGACCAACAAGGTTTTCAGGGTACACGATTTCGAGATGCCAACGGACTTGAATCTAACAGTAAAAAGACACCCACTGCACTCCATAGGGTTTAAAGGACCTAGCTCAGTGGTGGCGAACCTATGGCACGGGTGCCAGAGGTGGCACTCAGAGCCCTCTCTGTGGGCACACACAAACAGATTCGCCCCCACCCCCCACACATCTAGGCTGGCCTGGACCACTGGGATCGATTATTAGCATTAAACCTAAGATCTAGTTTTGGGGAAGCAGTGTAGGTAACCCTGTTAAGCACCGTTAAACCCCACTGATTTTCATGCGAAAAACTAAAGCGTGATCCTTTACCTGGGAGTAAGCTCGGTTGCTGTCAATGGGGCTTGCTTCTGAGTAAAACCTCCAAGGGTCGTGATTCACCCATTGGAAGAGTTGCACGGTTGCTTCAAAGCAAAGCTACTGACTACCACCAAGCTTACTCCCGAGTAACTCACGCCTCTGAGTCAACCGTTTTTTCTAAACTAAAACCTCAGTATTCAGGTTAAATTGCCGTGTTGGCACTTTGCAATAAATAAGTGGGTTTTGGGTTGCAATTTGGGCACTCGGTCTCAAGAAGGTTCGCCACCACTGCTCTAGATGATGGTTCTTAACTACAGCAATCGTAACGCATTAGGGAATTTTACAACAAGCATTATTGGCTCTGTAAAATATGAGACACGAACCTTTATGTAGAAGAAGAGTATGGATTTATACCCCACCTTTCTCTCCTGGAAGGAGACTCAAGGTGACTTACAAGCTTCTTTCTCCTCCTCTCCCCACAACAGACATTTTGTGAGTTGGGTGGGGCTGAGAAAGTTTGGAGAGAACTGTGACTAGCCCAGAGGCCAATTGGCCATGGTGGCAGGGGCTGATGGGAATTGTAGTCCATGAACATCTGGAGAGCCGTAGGTAGCAGACCCCTGGACTAGCCCAAGGTCCCCCAGCAGGAATGCAGGAGTGCAGAAACACACCTGGTTCACCAGATAAGCCTCCGCCACTCAGGTGGAGGAGTGGGGAAATCAAACCCGGTTCTCCAGATTAGAATCCGCCCACTCTTAACCACTACACCACGCAGCCAACCCTACTCTTCCAGCCGTACCTAACACGCTACTCCATCTTGACATCCAAACGATTCACCGTCTCCTTGTCCACGTAGCGGCAGAACAGGAACAGAAGATTGCTGGGCATGTGGAGGGGCTCGACCATGGATTCCTTGGACACCTGAGAGAGCTCTCTAGCAACAAGGAGCACCGTATCCACCCTAGGGAAAGAGGGGAGATGCAGTCGTCAGAGGGCCCACTGGATCAAAGTTTCAAGACAGGGGGTCTGCAAACTGTGGCTCTCCAGATGTTCATGGACTACAATTCCCATCAGCCCTGCCACTTGGTCATCCTGGCAAGGGCTGACGGGAATTGTAGTCCATGAACGTCTGGAGTGCCAAAGGTTTGCCACCATGGTTCTAGGACAATCCCCACCAGCCAAGACGTCCCCTCACCATTTCTCAAAGTCTCCGCTTTGGGGTTCCAAAGGCATGCCGGAGGAAAGACACCTCTCACCGTGGCTCAGCAGCAAGTACAGGAGGGAGACAGCGAACTGTAAGAGGGGAAGATAAACAATAGCTTGGCACCCAGGCCACCAGGGAGGTTCCTCACCCAGCGGGAAGCATCCCAGGAAATATCCCCATGGATGGGAAGGCAGGTCACAAGGCACCCAGCATCAAAGGACAGTGGTGGCGAACCTTTGGCACTCCAGATGTTATGAACTACAATTCCCAACAGCCCCTGCCAGCATGGCCAATTGGGAATTGTAGTCCATAACATCTGGAGTGCCAAAGGTTCGCCACCACGGCGACAGGGTGTAGTGGTTAAGAGCAGGTGCACTCTAATCTGGACAACCGGGTTTGATTCCCCGCTCTGCCACTTGAACTGTGGAGGCTTATCTGGGGAACCAGATTAGCTGGTGCACTCCAACACATGCCAGCTGGGTGACCCTGGGCGAGTCACAGCTCTTCAGAGCTCTCTCAACCCCACCCACCTCAAAGTGTGTTTGTTGTGGGGGGGGGGGGAGGGAAAGGAGACTGTAAACCACTTTGAGTCTCCTTACAGGAGGGAAAGGGGGGATATAAATCCAAGCATCAAAGGATAGCACGATGATAGCCACAGGGTCTTTAAATCTGGGCCTGGAAGTGTGCTTTTCATGCCTTCTTTCTTTAAATTGTTCGCAACATTTGCTTGGTAAAGGGTTCTGCAGAACTCAGGAGCTCACAGAAAGCTTGGAATCGTTTCAGCTGGCCTCCATAAGAGGCACTACATTATTTCGTATCATTTTCTTTACAAAGCACTCGGCCTATATCCCTAGGGGAAACCCGGGCCCAACACACCTTGTTCCCGAATATTGTAGCCAGTGACTGATTCACAGAATCCGGCTGCAGCCTACTCAGCTCCTGAAGGATGTCGACCATCTCGCTGAAGGTCAGCTGTTCGACAACCTCTCCCAGGGGGCTGTAGAGAACGGGCAGCGTCTACCACGCCCACAAGACACACAGGGAGAAGCAAGAAGGTAAACATTTAAGGGGTGAAACCACTTCTAAGAACATAAGAACAAGCCCGCTGGATCAGACCAGAGTCCATCTAGTCCAGCTCTCTGCTACTCGCAGTGGCCCACCAGGTGCCTTTGGGAGCTCACAGGCAGGATGTGAAAGCAATGGCCTTCTGCTGCTGCTGCTCCTGAGCACCTGGTCTCTCACCTTTTAGATCGTTATACTCTTTAGATTATTACCATGGTTCCAGGGGATAAACAACAAACTAGGTAATTTTTAAAAAAATAAGCCTTCTTCCTATCTTTCAATATCAACTGAACTGAAAGCATGTTTGAAATACTGTCCCGTCCCCTAGGCCTCTGGGAAGGCAGAGATTCTCCAATAGCGTATGTGCTGCCCACTTCCGGGATTTCGGCAACATTCATATAAAAATCCAGATCTCTCGACCTTGTGGCTCGAAGACACACGAGCCGTGCCTACTGAAATTTCAGAAACCAGAATGACGATGGAAAAATATTTCTGATATTTGCAAGGCAGGGCCTCTCGGCTCAATATACAGAGGAACGAACCCCCTGCAGACTGAATCAGGCAAAAATCATTCCTACAGACAAGCAAAACACAAAAGTCAACTTTTCCCTAGGAGTTAATTCTTTAACACGACCAGCTCCGTGTCTTGCCTCTAGATGGCCAGCATCAAGGACGAGACCCGTCCTGTTAAAGTTGTCCTGAGCACAGAGATCATTTGGCTTATTACTTGTAAACAATGATAGAAGAACTGAAACTTATCCAGCTCCCAGCAGAGTGAAACGCAGCAGAGTTATAAAAAGAAGTTTATCATTTAATAACATTCCGAATCTAAAAAGTTAGGCTACAAAACATATTGACAAAAGAGGAAGACAAAATAGGCATGTGCCAAAAAAGCACTGGCAAGTGGGTGAGCTTACACAATAACCAAACAAAGAAAACACAGCGTTTGACAATACAGCATAAGGACAAGGAGGAGAGTGAAAAGAAAAGGAAGGAGGGACAAATACAAAGCCATACCATAATATGCGGACAATGAAGGGGAGCCGAGGTGGGATCCAGCAGGTTCTCACCAGTTCCCGAGAGTGGGTTACTAATTATTTGTGTGTGCCGAGGGGGGGTTACTAATTGGGTCTGCTTTCCCGTTAGAAATTCCATTAGGTCCAAAACATCATAAAGTCCTGTTGTTTCCTATGTGGCTGGTTAGCGAAGGTAGAAAACGGGATAATTCTCCCTGTTGGGCTGTTTTAAAAACATGTTTTAGAAATATGGTCAAGTTCCTTGTTTAAGGAAAGTATCCTTCTTTTGATTTCTAGAAACAAAATTAAGTATTTGAAAGTATTAAGTATTCGACAGGCAGCCGATTAGAGGAGAAGTAGTTGTTTCTGTTGGCAGTAGACGATAGGACTTGCTAGAATGAGTTTAAATTATGGACAGAAAGATACCAGCTGGAAATTAGGAACTGTTTTTTACAGTAAGAGTTTTTTACAGTAACAGAGAAATTATTAACGCCCCGCCCCTGGAATGCCTGGTTACGCCCCCGTCGTGCCCCGCCCAGCCCCATGGGCGCTACACCACTGTTTGAATCCCACCACCATGGGAACCTGTTACTAAAATTTTTGGATCCCACCACTGAAGGGGAGCCTTAACCAACCAGTTAGCTGCTCACCTGTCCTATATTAACATATGGTGCAATAACTTAAACAAGAGATGCCAAATATTCGAACAAACAGTTGGTCCTTTAAGCCCCCCTGTTTCCCTGACCGGTACCTCATCCAGTAGATCCTTCTTTATAAGGAAAGATAGGTTCTGCGTGATGGTGATGAGAACCTGCTTGGCTTGCTCCGGGGACAGGTGCGGCAACAGGCGGGCCACCAGTTTCTTCCCTTTTCCCACCAGCAGGATTTGTAGGAACGTGCCTTTCGTCTCCCTGAAAGAGACCAACTTGGCCAACATCCAGATGCCAGAGCAGGGTCGCGTTGAAGAGCTGCACAACCTAATCTGGAGAACTGGGTTTGATTACCTGCTGCTCCACATGAAGCCAGCTGGGTGACCTTGGGCCAGTCACAGTTCTCTCAGAGCTCTCTCGGCCTACAGGGAGCCCCACGATGGCAAACCACTTCCAAATATCCCTTGCCTTGAAAACCTATGGCATAGGTGTCGAATTCATAATTATGGGAACTGTAGTCCATAACATCTGGAGGGCCGCGAATTTGACACCTGTGCCCTATGGGGTTGCCTTAAGTCAGGTGTGACTGGAGGGCAATTCCCCCCACCTACAGCCCAACATGTGCCCACACAGACACTGTACCCTGTGTCAAACCAGCTCAAGATCATAAAACAGAAGAGGGCCAAGAACAAATTCAGAATTCAGCAAAAGCCATGTTTAGATATTTGAAGGGATGTCATGTCGGTGAGGGAGCAAGCTTATTTTCTGTTGCTCCAGAGACTAGGACCAGGAGTCATGGGTTCAAGGTGAAGGAAAAGAGATTCCATCTAAACATCCGGGAAAACTTCCTGACAGTCAGGGCTATTCAACAGTGGAATGCACTACCTCGGAGTGTGGTGGAGTCTCCTTCCTTGGGGGTTTTTAAACAGAGGCTGGATGATCATATGTCAGGAGTGCTTTGATTATGTGTTCCAGCATTGCAGGGGGTTGGACCTGATGGCCCTTGGGGTCTCTTCCAACTCTATGATTCTGTGACCCTACAACAGTTGTGGCGAACCTATGGCACGGGTGCCAGAGGTGGCACTCAGAGCCCTCTCTGTGGGCACGCGCAAACAGAGTCACCCTCAAAAAACCCCCACACATCTAGGCTGGCCTGGGCCACTGGGCTCGATTATTAGCATTAAACCTAAGACCGAGTTTTGGGGAAGCAGTGTAGGTAACCGTGTTAAGCCCTATTAAACCCCACTGATTTTCATGCGAAGAACTAAAGTGTAATCCTTTACCTGGGAGTAAGCTCAGTTGCTGGCAGTGGGGCTTGCTTCTGAGTAAACCCTCCTAGGGTCATGATTCGCCCATTGGAAGAGTTGCACAGTTGCTTCAAAGCAAAGCCACCCACTACCACCAAGCTTACTCCTGAGTAACGCACGCCTCGGAGCCAACCTTTTTTCTAAACTAAAATCTCAGTATTCAGGTTAAATTGCCGTGTTGGCACTTTGCGATAAGTAAGTGCGTTTTGGGTTGCAATTTGGGCACTCGGAGTCGAAAAGGTTCGTCATCACTGCCCTACATTGTACTCTGCAAGGAATTCAGGAACTGGACTTTAGGTTCTGGTGGGTCTTCCGGGCTGCATGGCCGTGGTCTGGTGGATCTTGTTACAGCCCGGCAAACCCACCAGAACCAGTTGAATCCGGCCGTGAAAGCCTTCCACAATACATTTAAACTGATCCATTATCCGCAGCTCAAAACAAAAGGGGCAAACTTCTTCTAGCTTCTCCGCTAGAGGGAGGCAGGGGAGCATGGATTTAAGTCCGCAGAAGGCTGCCTGCAACACAGAGGACTGAAAGCCCTCTTGCATTAAAACTGACAGACAGGAAGGAACTCAGCACAACGGGCTGCCTCGTTCTTTTCTTCGGGCCTCCCCCACCCCCAGGGTTAGGTTACTGCTCCAACAAGAATCCTTGCCGGAACTCACTCTTCGTTGTTGCACTCTTCGATTCGCAGACTTTGGTAGATGTGCCCCAGTTCATGGGCCAGCTTCTCATAGAAGTGGGAATGTTGCTTCTCCGGGGCCAGGACCAGTTTCCGCTGAGTGTCCTCGATGTCCAGCAGTTGCAGGAACATCTGTCTCGGGATGACACAGATGAAGTGAAGTGAGGGCAGCATTGCAGGATGAAGCAATGTCTAATGTGCAAAGGAACTGGGAAGAAGTCCCAGCAGGGGGAGGGGCAAGCGGTCAGCGAGACAAGGCTGTAAGGTCAGTGACCTCTCTGTCCTTTTGTGGGACCTCTTGTCTGTCCTTAGATTGATCCTCTTGGGTCTAACACCCCGCTTCTTCTCGGAAGTTAGCTGCAGAGGCTCTTCCTAGCTAGCAAGACAGCAGCAGGCGATCTTTTCCCTCTTTCCTATCCTAAACTTAGCTTATCCTATCCTGAGCTTAGAGAGCCAGCGTGGTGTAATGGTTAAGAACAGGTGCACTCTAATCTGGAGAACTGGGCTTGATTCCCTGCTCTGCCACCTGAGCTATGGAGGCTTATCTGGGGAACTCCCAACAAATGCCAGCTGGGTGACCTTGGGCTAGTCCCAGTTCTTCGGAGCTCTCTTAGCCCCACCCACCTCACAAGGTGTTTGTTGTGAGGGGGGGAGGGAAAGAAGTTTGTAAGCCCCTTTGAGTCTCCTTATAGGAGAGAAAGGGGGGATATAAATCCAACTCTTCTTCTTCTAATAAGCATTTACCTTTTACCCTTTTAAATGAGTGTTAGCCACTTCTTTGTGCAAGCAAACTCAACCGGCATGTCCATAAGGCAAGGTCCGAGCCCCACATATGCTACTCAGGCATATCTTTAATACCTCCCTACGTGCTCTTCTGGAGGATATAACCACTAACATTCCATCCACCACCTGATGAAGACCAGATGGTCAAGCAAACAGTATTCTTGTACCCAAGTGTCATCGGACTGACAAAGGAAGCGTGCTTTGTCAAACTCGCGGCCCTCCATATGTCATGGACTACAGTTCCCATCATCCGCTGGAAGCATGATGCTGGCAGGGGATGATGGGAACTGTAGTCCATAACATCTGGAGGGCCGCGAGTTTGACACCTATGCTTTAGAGCAGGGGTAGGGAAACTTTAACACTCAAAGAGCCATTTGGACCCGTTTTCCACGGGAAAAGAAAACACTTGGAGCCGCAAATAATTTTTGACATTTAAAATAAAGGTAACACTATATATATAGGGTTTTTTTAACCTTTTACTCCGCTCATTCTGAGAAGCGCATGGATGCACCCGCCCTGCTGTGTGCAGGGCGGGCAAGGATGGGGCCAGCGGCTCGGCCTTGCCGGCCGCCGGAAAAGCGCCCGCCCCGCTCGAAAAAGGCGGGCGAGAGGGGAAGCCCGCGACGCTGCCCAGCCGGCCGCAGGCAATTGATGCGCCCGCCCTGCTGCCTGCAGGGCGGGCAAGGATGAAGCCGGCGGCTCGGCTTGTGGAGCCGCAGTGCAAGGGCAGAAGAGCCGCATGCGGCTCTCGAGCCGCAGGTTCCCTACCGCTGCTTTAGAGGGAGCTCTTTTAAGCTAATTTGTATTCCAGTAGTCTCACTAAGCCACAAAGTTCTAGAGCACCAACATCCAACTGCAGCCTTTGTGGGAGACGACCCACTTTCCTGGGAGAAACTGGGAAATGAGAGCAGAATTATCCCTAACAAACTTGGGGCCACCAAGCAGTTATCACTTCGGTATCTCCCATGCACATGCCCCCCAAACCTCTCTGCTCTCACCTTCTCGATCTGATACAGCACCTGCAGTCGCTGATTCCCGACAGCCTGCAAAGATAAGAACATCAGAACATAAGAACGAGCCTGCTGGATCAGACCAGAGTCCATCTAGTCCAGCACTCTGCTACTCGCAGTGGCCCACCAGGTGCCTTTGGGAGCTCACAGGCAGGAAGTGAAAGCAATGGCCTTCTGCTGCTGCTGCTGCTCCTGAGCACCTGGTCTGCTCAGGCATTTGCAATCTCAGATCAAGGAGGATCAAGATTGGTAGCCATAGATCGACTTCTCCATAAATCTGTCCAAGCCCTTTTTAAAGCTATCCAGGTTAGTGGCCATCACCACCTCCTGTGGCAGCATATTCCAAACACCGATCACACGTTGCATGAAGAAGTGTTTCCTTTTATTAGTCCTAATTCTTCCCCCCAGCATTTTCAATGTATGCCCCCTGGTTCTAGTATTGTGAGAAAGAGAGAAAAATTTCTCTCTGTCAACATTTTCTACCCCACGCATAATTTTATAGACTTCAGTCATATCCCCCCATAAACGTCTCCTCTCGAAACTAAAGAGCCCCAAACGCTGCAGCCTCTCCTCATAAGGAAGGCGCTCCAGTCCCTCAATCATCCTCGTTGCCCTTCTCCGTACTTTTTCTATCTCTTCGATATCCTTTTTGAGATATGGCGACCAGAACTGAACACAGTACACAGATTTGGGGTGAGGGGAGAAAAAACTCACAGTGAGTACAGAGACCAGATCTGGCTCGGCATTCCAAGACGCTACCTGAGAAAGCTCAGAGGGCTTTAAGCAAAAGCTTGCATATTTGAACTCTGTTCAGAAATATTTGAACTCTTAACTTCTGGTCCCATTTCCCACCCCAACACAGACAGAGCGGAAAAAAGCTGCTAAAAGACCCAGTACAAAATCCTGATGGAAATCCATTTATTGGCCCAAAGGCAGTGGTGGGATCCAATTTTAGTAACAGGTTCCCATGGTGGTGGGATTCAAACTGTGGCGTAGCGCCAATGGGGCTGGGCGGGACACGACAGGGGTGTGGCCGGGCATTCCGGGGGCGGGGCATACCTGGGCCGGGCTGTGGCAAGGACGCAGCCGCTGTGCCGGTCCTTGGGCAGGAAACGAATGCATGCAGGCGCAGGCTGCCCTCCTGCTAGACTGCTTCAAGTCCTGCGCGCTACTGCTGAGAGGAGGGGCATAACTAAGGCAAAAATCACGTGGTAAAATCACCAATTAGTAACCCCCTCTCGGCACACACAAATAATTAGTAACCTACTCTCGGGAACCTGTGAGAACCTGCTGGATCCCACCTCTGCCCAAAGGCCTCAGCGGCCTCCCAGAGACTGGTATGAAACCTGTCCCGTCCAAATAGTTACCACCAGTGGTGGGATTCATATAATTTAACAACCAGTTCCGGTGGTGGGATTCAAATAATTTAACAACCGGTTGTTTACAAGCACCATTTTAACCACCGGTTCTGCCGAAGTGGTGCGAACCGGCTGAATCCCACCACTGGTTACCACCCCCCAGCTGGGTTCTGGATAAAGTTAGCACGGGGCAACTGTTACAGACCTGCTCTGGTGGGATGTGATGTACAGCATCAATAGCCCGGCGAGGGCTATAGCACGTGGACACAGCCACCTGGCCCAAGGAGCCCGGGATCCGCACCACTAGAGGAAAAAGTCATGATCAGGATGTTCCCATTAACATCCAGCGGCTTGGATGGCTCCAACTAGCCCAGTGGTGGCGAACCTTTGGCACTCCAGATGTTATGGACTACAATTCCCATCAGCCCCTGCCAGCATGGCCAACTGGCCTAATCTCGTGGTGGCGAACCTATGGCACTCCAGATGTTCATGGACTACAGTTCCCAATTGGCCATGCTGGCAGGGGCTGATGGGAATTGTAGTCCATAACATCTGGAGTGCCAAAGGTTCGCCACCACGGAACTAGCCGATCCACGTCAGGTCTGGGAAGCTAAGAAGGGTCCGCTCTGCTTCGACATTGCCCAGAGCTTTGTACAAGAAAACCCAAGGTCACTACACAGAGACAGACAGTGGCAAACTGCCTGGGATTTTCTCTTGCCTCAACAACCAGACAGAGTGACAGTAAGTGGACTACAACTTTCCACCCCCGCTGCCCATCTATACTGCCTACAGCAGTGGTGGCGAACCTATGGCACGGGTGCCAGAGGTGGCACTCAGAGCCCTCTCTGTGGGCACGCGCAAACAGAGTTCGTCATGTGGTGGGAAATGCCCCCCTGCACATATAGGCTGGCCTGGGCCGCTGGGCTCAATTATTAGCATTAAACTGAAGACCTAGTTTTGGGGAAGCAGTGTAGGTAACCCTGTTAAGTGCTGTTAAACCCCACTGATTTTCATGCGAAGAACTAAAGCGCGATCCTTTACCTGGGAGTAAGCTCGGGTGCTGGCAATGTGGCTTGCTTCTGAGTAAACCCTCCTAGGGTCATGATTCACCCGTTCGAAGAGTTCACCCGTTCGAAGAGTAAAGCAAAGCCACCGACTAACACCAAGCTTACTCCCGAGTAACGTGCGCATCGGGGCCAACCGTTTTTTCTAAACTAAAACCTCAGTATTCGGGTTAAATTGCCGTGTTGGCACTTTGTGATAAATAAGTGGGTTTTGGGTTGCAATTTGGGCACTCGGTCTCGAAAAGGTTCGCCATCACCGGCCTACAGCGACTCTCTTCCTTGCAAGATACTCACCCGATTCATAGGTCTCCACTTTCCGGATATAAGGCGTGGTTAGCTTGGGAACTTCAAGCTTGCACCCGCCCAGGAGTTCCTTCTGGGCTTTCTTATGCTCCAGCTTGCGATAATACTCCTGCGGAGGATAAGACAGGCAGGGCAAGTATATGTCACACCTGTCGCGACACCATTTATTCAGGGCCCGGTTAACAGGGCCCCGAGCCTACCGCTGCTATTAACTCATCGAACGGTTGCATCAGTTCTCAAGAAGCTGTTCTGCTTGACTAATTCAGCTCTGCATGGTTTGCAGGAAGCCAGGCAAGCGGGAAGCTTGCTGACCAACTCGGGCGCACCATTCCTCGGGCAGCAACTGAGAAGGGGCGTGTCTGGCCAGTTACTGATTTTGCCATGTGCGAGTTGGTACCTGCAAAAGGCCTAATCCCGTGGTGGCGAACCTATGGCACTCCAGATGTTCATGGACTACAATTCCCATCAGCCCCTGCCAGCATGGCCAATTGGAGCAGCAGTGGCGTAGGAGGTTAAGAGCTCGTGTATCTAATCTGGAGGAACCGGGTTTGATTCCCCGCTCTGCCGCCTGAGCTGTGGAGGCTTATCTGGGGAATTCAGATTAGCCTGTACACTCCCACACACGCCAGCTGGGTGACCTTGGGCTAGTCACAGCTTCTCGGAGCTCTCTCAGCCCCACCTACGTCACAGGGTGTTTGTTGTGAGGGGGGAAGGGCAAGGAGATTGTCAGCCCCTTTGAGTCTCCTGCAGGAGAGAAAGGCGGGATATAAATCCAAACTCCTCTTCTTCTTCTTCTTCACCATCACAGGCCTAATCTGTATTTCACCTCTTCCCCCTCTCCCACACTTAGACTTTTAAGGCCAAATTGAAAGGTGCAAGAGCCAGGGTCAAATCCTTCTCAGTCACCTTGACCCAGCAAAAGTCACTCGTGCCAGCCTGGTTTAGCGGTTAAGAGCAGGTGCACTCTAATCTGGAGAACCGGGTTTGATTCCCCGTTCTGGCGCTTGAGCTGTGGAAGCTTATCTGGGGAACCAGATTAGCTCTGTAGCTCTGAGAGCCAACGTGGTGTAGTGGTTAAGAGCAGGTGCACTCTAATCTGGAGAAACGGATTTGATTCCCCGCTCTGCCACTTGAGCTGTGGAGGCTTATCTGGGGAACCAGATTAGCTTGTGCACTCCAACACACGCCAGCTGGGTGACCTTGGGTTAGTCCCAGTTCTTTGGAACTTTCTCAGCTCCACCTACCTCTCAGGGAGTTCGTTGTGAGGGTGGAGGGAAAGGAGTTTGTGAGCCCCTTTGAGTCTCCTTACAGGAGAGAAAGGGGGGGGGTATAAATCCAACTCTTCTTCGTCTTCTCTCAGTTTAACCAAAGTCACAGGGTTGCATGGATAAGATGGAAGCCAGGAAGGAAGATAAAACTGCAACGAGCAAACTGTGGTGTGGGGAGAGACAGATCCAGTTCTAAATCCACAGTGCAACCGAGTCTCAAGTTTGCAACTGCAAAATCCAAAACGAGATTTTGCAACTGCCACACGAAACTTCCCTGGGGCCCCAGATTTACCCACCACCGTACTCATAAGCCAGACAAGTTTTTGTCTTTTCTGGCCTCACCTGGTAGTAGTAGTCGTCCCTCTGAGGGCTCTCGCTCTGCAGCTGCATCATCTGCACCTTTATCACCCAGTCCTTTTCCAGGGTAGTCATGAGTGCCGCATAAGGATCCATCTCTGGAGGCTGGGGGTCCATACAGGGGATTCTGGGAAATAAAGAGAAAGGCTGGCTCTACAGGTGAGTCACAGGTCGCTTTGCTTACACTGTGTGGCTCTGCGCTTGCAAGGGACTCTCTTCCACCCTCCCTTGTCTGTGCATCCCATCACTAAGAATAAATGTGCATTGGATGAAATGCCACAGTCAAAGATGCTCCAAGATCCCGTGGCATTTGCTACAAGCCATCCCAGCTTGTGATGCGGCGGCCAAAAAAGCTAATGTGATTCTGGCCTGTGTCAATAGCAGTATAGTGTCTAGAGATTGAGGGATGTAACTGTACCTCTCTATCCTGCATTGGTTAGACCTCATCTGGAATATTGTGTACAGTTCTGGGCACTGCAATTCAAGAAGGATGTTGACAAGATGGAACGGGTCCAGAGGAGGGCAACCAAAATGTTCAAAGGTCTGGAATCCATGCGCTACGTGGAGAGACTTAGGGAGCTGGGGATGTTTAGTTTGGTGAAGAGAAGGTTAAGAGGTGACATGATAGCCATGTTTAAATAGTTGAAGGGATTTGGGTGCTGTGTGGTTTCCGGGCTGTATGACCGTGTTCTAGCAGCATTCTCTCCTGACGTTTCGCCTGCATCTGTGGCTGGCATCTTCAGAGGATCCTCTGAAGATGCCAGCCACAGATGCAGGCTTAAAGCTTTCAGGAAAATACAAACACGCACAGGCTACGAAGTAACACATTGTTGATTGATTCGACGTGAAAGCCTTCGACAATACAGTTGAAGGGATGTTATGTTGGGGAGGGAGCAAGCTTGTTTTCTGCTGCTCCAGAGACCAAGGTGAGGGAAAAGGGATTCCATCTAAACATCAGGAAAAACGTCCTGACAGTATGGGCTGTTTGACAATGGATTGCATTACCTCGGGGTGTGGTGGAGTCTCCTTCTTTGGAGGTTTTTAAAGAGAGGCTCAATGGCCATCCGCCAGGAGAGCTTTGATTGTGGGCTCCTGCATTACGGGGGTTTGGACTTGATCGCCCTTGGAGTCTCTCCCAACTCTACGATTCTAACTGAAAGTTCCAACGATTCATGCTTCCCAAACACACCCCTCTCCAGTTGAAATCCAGCTTCCCCTCGGACACCCCTCACCTCCGCTCTCGCCCTCGTTTTTGCCTCTGAGTCAGGATCCTCTGGTGGAGGGGATGCAGCTGCGTCATGGCACTGGGCAAACTGTGAAGAAACAGGGGACGAGATGGAAACCGGGAGAACCGACTCCCATCCTTCCTTGGAGCAGAGGGACAGAAAGAGGGGAACACACAGCCTTTGGCAAAAAGGTTCTCAAGCCGGTGCCCCCAAGAGAACCAGGGGTTTAAAATGAGCAGAACACTTGCCTACTTGATTTTAAAATCAAGTTTATGTTGGTTGTGGTGGGTTTTCCGGGCTGTGTGGCCGTGGTCTGGTGGATCTTGTTCCTAACGTTTCGCCTGCCTCTGTGGCTGACATCTTTTGAGGTGTATCACAGAGGGAAGTCTGTTACACATTGTGTCCAGTGAGAAGGGAAAGTTTCAATGGGGTATATATTGTCATGTTCCTTCACTGGGTGAAGTCTGTGTACAGACTGCTATGTAATACACCTCTGAAATCTTCAGCCACAGGCATAGCGAAAATATTAGGAACAAGATACAACTAATCGAACAATCCGACCATGAAAGCCTTGACAATAATAATAATAATAATAATAATAATAATAATAATAATAATAATAATAATAATAATAATAATAGTTTGGATTTATATCCCCCCTTTCTCTCCTGCAGGAGACTCAAAGGGGCTTACAATCTCCTTGCCCTTGCCCCCTCACAACAAACACCCTGTGAGGTGGGTGGGGCTGAGAGAGCTCCGAGAAGCTGTGACTAGCCCAAGGTCACCCAGCTGGCATGTGTGGGAGTGCACAGGCTAATCTGAATTCCCCAGATAAGCCTCCACAGCTCAGGCGGCAGAGTGGAGAATCAAACCCGGTTCCTCCAGATTAGATACACGAGCTCTTAACCTCCTACACCACTGCTGCTCCTTGTTTATGTTACTTGTTTATGTTATTTATAGTCTGCCTTTCTCACTGGGACTCAAGGGGGATTACACAGATGCGTTTCCGCACTCCTGCATTCCTGCTGGGTGACCTTGGGCTAGTCACAGTTCTCTCAGAGCTCTCTCAGCCCCACCTACCTCACAAGGTGTCTGTTGCGGGGAGAGGAAGGGAAAGAACATAAGAACATAAGAAAGGAGCTTGTCAGCCACCTTGAGTCTCCTTACAGGAGAGAAAGGTGGGGAATAAATCCAAACTCTTCTTTTTCTTCTTCTACAGAGTGAATGGATATAATTGATGGCTCGGACGCTCAATAAACAATGCAACAGGATTAGGCTGCAGAACCAACCAGAAGTCTACAGTAAGTATTGACGTAGCACATTAAGTAATGCCAAATTCCACTGTAGGAGTAGTTTCAACAAGCTATGCACAGTTAAATAGACCACAGCCACTCATATTTTTTTTCCAAATAACTTTGTGAACCATTTGGCACAACACAATTCTGTTGCCTATGTAGAAAAGCCCTCTTGAATTATCTGTTTTGCATCGTCTGTGGGAAGTCAGGTGAGTGGGAGGCTTTCTGACTTCCAATAGCAGGCCATTCAACAAGGTGTTCACAATGCTGAGCAACAAAGATCTACAAGACAGCCAAGGACCTCTTCTGATCAGAGTCTGAGCTAGCCAGAGAATGAATGACAGACAGCTCTAACCAGCTGTAACTCTGGTTAGACCAGGTGCTCAGGAGCAGCAGCAGCAGCAGGCTTTTACATCCTGCAGGTGAGCTTCCCAAGGCATCTGGTGGGCCACTGCGAGCAGCAGAGTGCTGGACTAGATGGACTCTGGTCTGATCCAGCAGGCTCTTAACTCTTATGTTCTTAACTCAGGCTCTTATGTTCTTAACTCAGGCTCTTATGTTCTTAACTCAGTCAAAGACTTGAAACAGGACAGCCACTGTCGTTGATACTCAAAAACCCAATCTGGCCTATCCCTGGGAGAGCAGTTACCTGCCCCGCCCTACATGTCCCCTTCTGTACCTGAACTTCTGTTGGCTGTTGGCTGACGGGCTGAATAGCAGAGGATCAAACGAACGACTCAAAGACCAGGTTGGGCTGTTGATGTTTGGAAACAAGGGTCTAACGGAAGGCGAAGTATACCCTGATGTCTGGATGGAAAGGAAGACAGACAGCGGCTGAACAGAATCCATATACAAAGCACAGCGTACAACGCAGTGATGGCGAACCTTTTCGAGACCGAGTGCCCAAATTGCAACCCAAAACCCACTTATTTATCGCAAAGTGCCAACACGGCAATTTAACCTGAATACTGAGGTTTTAGTGTAGAAAAAACGGTTGGCTCCGAGGCACGTGTTGCTCAGGAGTAAGCTTAGTGAAGCAACTGTACAATGCTTCCAACGGGTGAATCATGATCCTAGGAGGGTTTACTCAGAAGCAAGTCCCATTGCCAGCAACCGAACTTACTCCCAGGTAAAGGATCATGCCCAGGCCAGCCTAGATATGTGTGTGTGTGTGTGTGGGGGGTGATTTTCCACCCCGCTCCCACATGGTGAACTCTGTGTGCGAGTGCCCACAGAGAGGGCTCTGAGTGCCACCTCTGGCACCCGTGCCATAGGTTCACCACCACTGGTATAACGTATTTCATAAAGAGCTTCCACACGCAAGCCCATGTCTATCTGCCCTCAAGGAGAAAGTGGTTACCAAGCAACCACATTTTGGGAGGATGTTCCATAAACAGGGAGCCATGTTATCATAATGGATGAAACCGGTTATTGCTACCACTTTCCAAAATGAGGAAGAGTTCCTCTATTGCCCACAACCTCTTCCCTACTTCAAATCAAATCAAAGAACCTTTATTGGCATAACAATATCGCGGTATTATATACACAGGTCCACTTAACTAAATAGAGGGGAACTGAAATAAAATGCAAAGAAAAAAAAAAGAGGGAAAAGTTCAGATTTTGCTCCTAAAGCGCTGTTTCATATACGAATCCAAGTATTTGGCAACTGCGTCATTCGCGTCACTACTGGGGTTGTCCAACAGAAAGGAAACCTTTTGCGAGTCAGATGCATATTCTTTTTTGAGTAGCAGGGATGACAAATATTTAACTCTGGGTACAGTGGAAAGTGGACAACAAAGTAAAATATGGTGATAAAGTAAAATATGGTCTCTTCCCTACTTGAACATGGCCGATTGCATGGATATTAAGTTTCTAGAGGCGACAAGCCAAGTGTTACAGCTACTGCCACTGTTTCGGGGAAAATGCTAACTTGGCGCATTACCCGGTTCAGACTAAACACGCGCCGTGTCCTGCGAGGTGGTGTGAACGGATATGGCGACCGCATAGATCCAGGCATCATGGGAGACTGCTGCAGGACGAGAGATTACTATTATCAAGAAGTAGCAAAAAAACAACAACAGGCAAGTCAGCAACATTTCATACTGTGGTTAAATGTTACGTAGGAAAGATGAAACTTGCAGCTCCGTAAGGAGTAAACGCAAATAATCCTTGTCCTCAGGACAGAAGGGAGAGTGTGGTGCAGTGGTTACAGTTTCAAGCTAGGCTCTGGGAGAACCAGGTTGGAATAATATTCCCGGCACAGGTGTCAAACTCGTGGCACTCCAGATGTTGTGGACTACAGTTCCCATCATCCCCTGCCAGCATCATGATGGGAACTGTAGTCCACAGCATCTGGAGGGCCGCGAGTTTGACACCAGAGAGAGGATAAGCTCCAAAACACAAAGATATATCCAGGGGTGTAACAAGGGAAAATGGAGCCTGGGGCAGACTCCGAATTTTCTCCCCCCCCCCATGGGCCCCTGCATCCCCCCGTGCCCTGCCCCCGTGCTTCCCTCGCCCCTCCTGCACCTGCCCAGGTGGCGTGCGCACATCACGCCCAGGCCCAGCCAGGCCAGAAATGTGTGTGGGGGGGTGATTTTCCACTCCCCCATGTGACTCTACGGGGGCTGCCCAGGGCAATTGTCCCAGGATGTCCCTGTTGTAGCTACACCACTGGATATATCCCGCCAATACATAAGCCTCAATATAAAGTGCACGGTGCGTTTATTATGCTAGTGTGATTTCCAAACATCCAATATCATCGGACTTCACAAACTGATGAGTTAAGGTCTAATATTCCCCAACTTTTACACCCTTAATGGTTTTCTTGTATGTTCAATTGCATGTTTAATTGTATGTGAATATGTTATGAGTAAGAGTTGTGTGTTCGGTAATAAGCATTTGTTATGTGTGGAAATTAGGCATTAGCGTAAATAGTGGTAGTCCGTTAGGTACCGTTATAAGATGACATTTGGAATTCACACTAGCATAATAAACGCATTGTGCACTTTATATTGAGGCTTGTGTATCCATGGGATGTATCTTGTGCTTTAGAACCAGGTTCGAATTCCTACTCTGCCACAAAAACAACAACCTTTATTAGGCATTTAAAATAGGCTCTAGAGCACTGGTGGCGAACCTTTGGCACTCCAGATGTTATGGACTACAATTCCCATCAGCCCCTGCCAGCATGGCCAATTGTAGGGGCTGATGGGGTGAAGTCCAACATCTGGAATATAGGTCGCTCCTAGAAACATTACCAACAAAGTACAAATCAAGAGTACATTCAAAGCATGAACAGAAGACTGTATATAGCAGTATACATTACTTAGAAGTTCTGTCACTTGCAAATGTTGCTACTTTTCCAAAGAGCGACATCTGTATTGTTTAACAGAAGCTGCACAACAGAACTGTCAGAGTCTCTTTCAGGCTTGCCTAGGGCCAGCCTGGGAGAGAAATTCCTAATGCCCACATATCTCGGACAGTCGAATATAATGTGAGCAAGAGCCTCCACTTGGTTTTTACAGTGTGGACAAACCCGATCTTGGAGAGGGATGGATAGGTAGCGACCCTTTGTAATGGCCGATGGGAAAGTATTGGATCTGGCCCTTGTGATAATCCATCTCTGTTGGGGTTCAGTTAATAATTCAAGATATTTGGCTATGTGCCCCTGTTCCGGTATTATTCCGACAGAGAGGAGAACCCCTAACCCAACTCCGCCACGAAAGCTTGCTGGGTGACCTTGAGCTAGCCACACAGTCTCAGCCTAACCTAATTCACAGTGCAGCTGTGAGGATAAACTGGAGGAAGGGACAGTTATGTCAGCCATCTTGGGTCCCCATTGTGGAGAAAGGTGGGGTATAAAAATAGAGAGGAAGGAACCCAAAGGGTGGTCCAGAATGAAGGTGGTAAGGGTTACGATCTGAGGAGGATTCCACTTACCGGCCGCATGAAACGCTGAGAAGAGGGCTTCAGCGTCCTGCCGCAGGAACCAGGCTGGATAGCACAAAAGCGTCTCCTATGTAAATTGCCTGCAAGAGCTGGAAACAAAGAAGTCCACGGAGTACCCGTGATAGGACCGCGGTAGAAGCCCTGACAAGGGCCCAAGGCGAAAGAGAGTCAAAGACAATGACGGCGTTGGTCCCTGATTCAAGAAGCGGGGAAGAAAAGGCCACAAGAACCGCTCACCTCCATCACAGATCGGGTCGAGGCACGTCTCAGCGCAGAGTTCCACCAATCCGGTTTCGAAGCGGCCTCAAAGTGATTAACCTGGAGAGATTAATCCAATATATTTGCAGGGGGAAAGCACAAAGATGAAAGAAGCTACAGAACAGAAGAACCTTTATGGATCAGGCCAGCTGTCCACCGAGTCCAGCATTTTGTCTCACACAGTGGCTGACCAGTTTCTCTGGAGGTCCAACAACAGGGGACAGACTACAAAGGCCTTCCTCCAATATCGCTTCCTGGCACTAGCATTACAGAGGTTTATTGCCTCTGAATGTGCAAGTTCCCTTTCAGTCACCAACAGAGCCAATCCCTGACCCAACCTCCATGAACCTATCTAATCCTTGTGCAAAGGGGCCTATGCCCATGGCTATCACGTCAACCTCTGGCAGTGAATTCCACACTGTAATCCCTTGTTGAGGGAACCAGCATTTCCCTTGGCCCATCCTGAATCGACTGCCCGTCTACTTCATCGGATGCCCTTGAGTTCTCGAATTTTGAGAGGAGGAAAAGTTCTCTGTCTGTTCTCCACCCCGTGCATTAATTTATAAATCTCTATCATGTCTCCTTTTAATCATCTATTTTCTAAAAGTATAAGCTCTAAACATATGAGTCTGAGAGCCTGCGTGGTGTAGTGGTTAAGAGCAGGTGCACTCTAATCTGGAGAACCGGGTTTGAGTCCCTGCTCTGCTGCTTGAGCTGCTGGCTTGAGCTGCGGAGGCTTATCTGGGGAACCAGATTAGCTTGTGCACTCCCAACGCATGCCAGCTGGGTGACCTAGGGCTAGTCACAGTTTTTTTGGAGCTCTCTCAGTCTCACCCCGCCTCTCTGCAGGGTGTTTGTTGTGCAGGGGGGGGGGGGGAAGGGAAAGGAAAAAAAGAGGAAGTTAGTAAGACCCTTTGAGTCTCCTTGCAGGAGAGAAAGAGGGGATATAAATTCAAACACTTCTTCCTCCTCCCCCTCCCAGGAAAGGTGTTCCAACCCCTTCATTCAGGGGTGGGCAATTATTTTTTCTATGGGGCTGCATAAGAAACAGAAAATATTGTGGAGGGCCGGGCCAAAAGGCATGGGAAGTGGCTTTTGAAAGGCCATTCCGCAGAAGCCGGCCAAGGCAACCAGCTTCTCGCGGGGCTTTCAAAAGCGCCTAAGCTTCCCAGCAAGGCGGGCTTTTGAAAACCCTTGGAAACGGGCAGCCAAGGCAACCCGGCTTCTGAGGGGCACTTCCTAAAGGCACCTCGCTCCCAACTAGCAAGGGGGGGGCTGAGTCAGGGTCATCCGGCAGGCCGGATGTGGCCCCCAGGCCGTATAATGCCCAGGTCTGCCTTAATTACTCCGGTGGTTCTCTTATGCACCCTTTCCAGCTGTGTTGAAACTGGAGCACTTCATCATGCACTATCCTCTCTCATCAATGTTCCAGCTTTTCTTATTTCCTCCCCCCCTTTTTTGTGTGTGTGAATCCAAGGGGTTTTAAAAGGAAGAAATCAGGAGAACACCTTTACCAAGAAATCAGATGTATAGTCTGGAAGGCTGCTGGCGATTCTCCTCTCAAGGACAGCAGAATCCTCTCTCTGCAGAGCAATATAAGAATTAAGCAAATGACAATAACTGATGCATAGAACAAGGGATAGGTCGCTGCCACGGAAATCCCAGTATCAGCTCCTAAGCCCGTGGTGGCGAACCTTTGGCACTTCAGATGTTATAGACTACAATTCCCATCAGCCCCTGCCAGCATGGCCAATTGGCCATGCTGGCGAGAAGGCTGATGAAGTGGCAAATCCATAACTGTATCTGGAGTATAAAGATACGTCGCATACCTGCTATCTAAGCAGTGAGCACAGAAGGGTGTGAGTCCGTCTAGGACAGTGGTTCTCAACCTTCCTAATGCCACGACCCTTTAATACAGTTCCTCATGTTGTGTGGCTGACTTTAACATTTATCCATTTTTACAGATGGAGGGCTTACTGATGCAGAGAGTCTTAAGAAGACCCCTGGGAAATAGTCATTTTACTCCCAAAGGGGTCACGACCCACAGTTACCTGAGAACCACTGGTCTTGGACAGGGGTCTGCAACTGCAAGCTCTCCAGATGTTCATGATTCCCCATCAGCCCCTGCCAGCGCATAGCCAATTGGCCGATGGGAGTTTGTAGTCTATGAACACCTGGAGAGAGCCGCGGGTTGCCAGACCCCTCTGGTCCTAGAGACTAAGAAGTCGAAGAGTTCTGAGGGCAGTGGTGGCGAACCTTTGGCACTCAGATGTCATGGACTACAATTCCCCATCAGCCCTGCCAGTATGGCCCAATGGTGGCCATGCTGGCGGGGAGCTGATGAAGTGTAGTCCATAACATCTGGAGTTAGCCAAAGTTGCTCCTGCTCTTTCTACCGGGGATCTAGGTATGAAGGAAGGCTAACCACCATTGCTTTGATCATGTTACTGTTGTATCGCGTTGCAACTAGAGGCCCTGTCTAGGAACGCAGGTCTCTTCTCCCTATTTTTTCCCTATTTACACAAATATCCTATTTCTCCACAGCAGGGGTCTTCAAACTATGGCCCTCCAGATGTTCATGGACTACAATTCCCATCCCGACCCCTGCCAGCGCCAAGAGTGGGGTTGGAGAAGTCTGCAGCTCCATGGGAATTAAGAACATAAAGAACCATAAGAACAAGCCAAGCTGGATCAGACCAGGAGTCCATCTGGTCAGCGCTCTGCTACTCGCAGTGGCCCACCAGGTGCCTTTGGGAGTTCACATGCATGGGAATGTGAAAGCTTAATGGCAGCCCTTCATGTGGCTGTTGCTCGAGCACCTGGACTGTTGAAGGCATTTGCAATCTCAGATCAAAAAGAGGATCAAGATTGGTAGCCATAAATCGACTTCTCCTCGCCATTATAAATGCCTGATTAGAAGCCGCACTTTAAAGAAGCTATCCGGGTTAGTGGCCATCACGCACACCTCCTGTGGCAGCATATTCCAAACACCAATCTGCCACGTTGCGTGAAGAAGTGTTTTCCTTTTCGTAGTTCCTAATTCTTCCCCAAGCATTTTCAATGAATGCCCCTGGTTCTGGTATTGTGAGGAAAGAAGAGCTATACTCTGTCAACATTTTCTACCCCATGCATAATTTTGTGGGCTTCATTATCGCCATATCATCCCTCAGGCGTCTCACTCTCCAAACTAAAGGAGTCCCTACAGCAGCTTGCAGCCACTTTCCTCATAAAGGGAAGGTGCTGCGGAGCTCCTGTCACATCATCCATTCGTCGCCCTTCTCTGCACTTTTTTCTATCTCTGTCAATATCCTTTTGAGATGTGGCGACCAAGGAACTGAACCACAGTACTCCAAGTGCTTGGTTACGCACCACAGCTTTATATAAAGGGCATGACAATCTTTGCAGTTTTATTCTCAGCCAATTCCTTTCCTAATTATCCCCAGCATAGAGTTTGCCTTTTTCACAGCTGCCATGAACAGTTGACATTCAACATGGAACTATCAACTACAGACGCTGGAAATCCCTTTCCTGGTCTGCTTGTGACTGATAGCGCGGCCTGACGCAGCATGTTAATGTGAAGTTTGGATTTTTTGCCCTATGTGCATCACTTTGCATTTTGCTACGGTAGACTGCACATTGCCATTTCTTAGCCCACTCACCCTAATTTATCAAAGGAGTACCGGCGAGGAGCTCCTGCGCCAATCCTTTGTGGTTTTTTCTCCACCACCCTACATAATTTGGTATCATCTGCAAACTTGGCCTGCACGCTAACCCACCCTAAGCTTCCAGGTCATTTATGAATAGGTTAAAGAGCACTGGTCCCAATAGGATCCTTAGGGGACACCACTCCCTACATCTCTCCATTTGTGAGAATTTCCCATTTTACACCCTCTTTGCTTCCTGTTTCTCAACCAGTTTTTTAATCCATAGGGAGGACTTCCCCTCTTATTTCCTTCATTTGCTGAGTTTTTCAATCAATAGTCTCTGGTAGAGGAACTTTTGTCAAAGCTTCTTTTGGAAATCCAAGTAGACAATGTCCACTGGATTTCCCCTTATCCCCACATGTACCTGTTTACATCCTCAAAAGAACTCTAGTAAGTTTGTAAGACCCAGGATTTGCCTCTCTACCACAAAGAAACCATGCTGACTCTTTCAAATCAGCAGGTCTTTGCTTTTCTACATGTTTTATAATTTTATCTTTAATGACAGATTCTACTTACTAATTTACCAGGAACAGATGTCAAACTGACTGGCCTGTAATTTCCGGGTCCCCTAAGATCCTTTCTTAAAGATTGGTGTGATGACATTGGCCATCTTTCCAGTCTTCAGGGATGGAGCCTGATTTCAAGGATAAGTTGCATATTCAAAGTGAGAGAAGATCCAACAATTTCATGCTTGAGCTCTTTAGAGGAAACTCTTGGGTGAATGCAATCCTGGGCCAGGGGATTTGGTAACATTTAGTTTATCAATGGCTGCCAAGAACTTCTTCCCTTGTCTACCACACTATCTTTGTTAGTTCCTGGGATTAGCCTCCTAAGAAGCTTGGTTCAGGTGCCAGGAATTTTCCCTCTCACCTCCTCTTGGAGGTGAAGACAGATGCAGAGGAGATTCATTCCAACTTTTCTGCAATCTCCCTGTCATCTTTAGCAGCACACCCTTTGTTCCTTTTGATCATCCTAACCGGCCCTGCCGCTTCCCTTGCGCTGGCTTCCTGCTTTTTTGATGTACTTGAAGAACTGTTTGTTGCTGGTTTAACGATGTTCACAGCCATGTGATTTCCTCCATAATCCTTTTTTTGCGCACTCCGCTTACAGCTAACTTGCTTCTCTTTTGCCACCATTTGTGTTCTCTCTGGTATTCTTTGCTTTATCAGTTAAGTTGGACTTCCATTTTCTAAGAATACATCTCTTTTTTTTTTCCTAATGAATTTCCTCCAGCGTCCCTTGTTAGCCATGGTGGCTTTCTTTTTGAGGACTGAGAGCTGCCTTTCCTAACCCTCACGGAACACATTCAAGCTGAGCTTTTGTGACTGTGTTTTTAAATAACCTCCAAGCATCTTGGACATTTTTGACTCTCTTGATTTTCCCTTTCAGCTTCCTGCGCACTATCCTCCCTCATCTTTGAGAAATTTCGCGCTTTCTGAAGGCAAATGTAGCTTCACATTAGTAGTTGTCACTTGTTAGCATGCATGAGATTCACTGAATCTGACAGCATTGTGTAGTGGCTGTTCCCTGCTCGGCTCAACAACACTGACTTCCCGCGCACCAGGATTACCTGGGTCCCACATAGAGATTAGATCTAGGATCCACATCTCCCTGGTTGGTTCTACAACCATCTGCTCCTAAACCACGATCATTTAGCATATCCAGGAATGTTCTCTCGCTTACTATGACCTGAACATCCATTTTTCCAGTTTATATGGGGATGATTTAAATGCGCCCATTTATTCTACGACATTTTGCTTTTGATGGCCTCTCTAACAAATTTCTTTTTCCACATCAGAATCCTCTTGTGCTTTGGTCAGGGGCGATAATATATTCCTAATGTTAAACTGCTTCACACCTAGTATTGATATCCACAGTGCTTACTGTAGGAATCAGCTCCCCTGCATTTGTCTATTTTATGCGACACTATGCTTCTCTTTGATGTAAGGGGCGCTCCACTTTAATCGCCCTGTCCTATCCTTCCTGCAGAGCTTTGTAACCTGGGATAACAGCATCCCACTGGTTCTCCTCATTCCACCATGTCGCTGTGATGCCCACTATATCAATGTCCTCCTTCGAAACTCTGTACTCCAGCTCTCCCCATTTTGGGTCGAGATAACACTACTATTAGCATAGAGACACTTGTATCTCTGTCTCTGTCCTAACCTGGGATTTATGTGTTTCCCTCTAGCCTTTTTGGTAGACACTATCGCTTATCACATTGCTGTATATACCGCTTGTATGTGGTTGATTTAAAAAACCTCCTTCTCTGTCCTGCATCCCCCCACATGGACTCTGTATTCGAACCGAAGTCACCTCCGGCTCCTGTCGGCTTTCCCCAGGGGATCAGTTTAAAAGCCTGTTCTGCCACCTTTTTTTTTTTAATGTTGGTAGCCAGCAACCTGGTTCCCTCTTTGGTTGAATGGGCGGGACCCGTCCCTTTTGTACAGGCTGCCCTTATCCCCAAAGGTTCCCCAGTTCCTGACAAATCGGCGAGGAAACCACTCTGCCTTGCTATACCTTCTCATCCAGCATTGAGACCCTGTATCTCACGGCACTTGCCTGGCTAAGCCCTCTTGGCGTGGAACAGACGATGGCATTTCAGAGGGAATGCCGCCTTGGGGGGGGGGTCCTGGATTTTAATAACCCTTTTCCCTGCTTGGCCCTAAGTTAAAGCTTCCAGAGACCTCCCAGGCTACATTTCCCAATGTCATTGGTACGCAATGTGGACCACAACTGACTCCGCACACCCAGCACTGTCTAACAGCCTATCTGAAGCGTGGCGTGACATCATAACCGGCACCAGGCAGGCAAAGTCACCATCACGTTAATCTGCGCCTGTCACAAACCCAACTCTCTATATTCTGATGGTCGAATCACCCACTACAAGGCCCCACCTCCCGAGGGGTATCCTCAGTCTTGAGGAGGATATCTGACTACCAGCTGGGGAAGGGGTCCACATCTAAAGGGAACATCGCCTTTACCTGGGCCCGGCACCCTCTGTCACTTTGAACTCTCATTCTCGCTGGCATCTGGAGAGATGTCACGGGAAGTGGGACCGGCTGCTGGGTCAGTTACAACAACGTTTGTTGCACTCTCTGGCTCTCAACTCCAGGTCACTTACCTTGGCTTCAAGAGACGGACCGTTACGTTTGTATGCCAGAGCTCGATACGGCGCGCCCACGACTTCTGGCTGGTGGCGGGTAATCATCGCGATCAGAATAGTCATGGTGCCAAAGTCTCCTGGGCAAAATACCGGAGACGCCATAACCTTGAAGGGCTCCTGCTCCAGCAATCAGACAGACGGCCAAGAATGAGAGACAAAGGAGAGCTCCTGTCATATTCATTTATTAACCCTAACGTTTCCTCCTCCACCGCACACTCGGTTACATCCCAGAGGTGTAACATTCCCAGAAATGTTGAAGTCGTGGACCCCGCCCCCCTATTTTTCTTCAGAAAAAGTATTTTCAGTGAACTTGTTCTCGAAGGTTTTAGTGCGAGTTTCAACTTTAGCCGCTTCCGGTCGCTTGCGCTATGGCAAGGGTGGAAGACGTAAACCGCTTTTAAAACCCCATTTACAGGAAGTATCTCTGTCACCAGCTCAGGTACGAGAGGAAAGTGCGGGCGACCAAGAATGAGTCAAGCCGGACCAACGAGAAGGAATTTTCATGCACGAAGAGCAATGAGATCCTCCATTACTCCCCTCATGAAATCAGGTATCATCCTAGCTGCAAAAATCCATCACTTTAGTTTAAGGATTATACAGATTCCTTCTACCTATCTACGTCGATCATAAAAGCATTTCACTCTTTGGAAAGAGAAAAATTTTGCATGGGGATTTTTCCCCGCTTTCCATGTTCCTTAATCTTTTCCATTGGAATTTTTCTAAAGGACATGGCTAAGGTGAAAACAGGTCCCTCAATCCTGTATTTGCTCCCAAATTCCCCCACTCCCGGCCTTCACATCTCTACCACAGACAAACTGTTTGTGCTACAAGATTCTTTGCCCCGTGGCCAGCTGCATTCTAGGTCAAAATCCCTCAAGAACCCTTTGAAAAACTTCTTGACAGTAAGGGCTGTTCGACAGTGGAATGCACTATCTTGGAGCAGAGGCGTATCGTCTAGGGGGACATATGGGGTCAAATGTTCCTGGGCTGTGGCCATTTAGTCATGTGGGGGGCAGAAAATCACCCCCACACCCCTCCTCCTCCTTCCCCCCGGGTCCATACACTGATTTCAAGACCTGGTGCAAAAAAAGTTGTTTGGTCGTGGTGGGGGAGGGCGGCCGCCCATGTGGGTGGACTGGCCACAAAACTCAGGTTTTACACCGGGCTACATTTTCCCTAGATATGCCTCTGCCTTGGAGTGTGGTGGAGTCTCAGGAGCAGAAGGCGTAGGAGGTTAAGAGCTCGTGTATCTAATCTGGAGGAACCGGGTTTGATTCCCCGCTCTGCCACCTGAGCTGTGGAGGCTTATCCGGGGAGTTCAGATTAGCCTGTACACTCCCACACATGCCAGCTGGGTGACCTTGGGCTAGTCACAGCTTCTCGGGCTCTCTCAGCCCCACCTACCTCACAGGGTGTTTGTTGTGAGGGGGGAAGGGCAAGGAGATTGTAAGCCCCTTTGAGTCTCCTACAGGAGAGAAAGGGGGGATATAAATCCAAACTCTTCTTCTTCTTCGGAGGTTTTTAAAGAGAGGCTGGATGGCCATCTGTCAGGAGTGCTTTGATGGTGTGTTCCTGCATTGCGGGGGGTTGGACTGGATGGCCCTGGTGGTCTCTTCCAACTCTATGATCCCAGACCTCCAGAAGACGCATATCCCAGTTCACGGACACGCCCACCCCAAAGACCTCTCGCTCAACTCCCCTTACCTTTCCTTCCAGGCCCCAGCTACTTTCCCATGGGCCAAAAGAAGATCGGTGGCAGTCAGACAAGCCGGACAAAGAGGCCGCGTGGAACAGACCCGGCCTTGGAGACCACCTTGGCTCAAAGGCAAACCGGCCACGCACGGCCCTTATGACCGCCGGGTCCCCCAGATCGTTCTGCTCCTCGGCTTCCTCACTGGTATGATCCTCCTCCTGTTCTGCAGTCTCCATCTCCTCTTCCTCCGTCTCCTCTGCGGCTTCGTCAGCGAGCTGTGGCTCGGAGTGGCGGCTTTCGTCTTCGGACACATCTTCGAGCATCAGCTGCTCCTCTGCCATTTCCGAAGGCCCCGCCTCTTCTCCTGGGGCCGCTGGTTCTTCAAATCCATTCACGGGAGCTTCCTCCGAGTCAGCAGCCAAGGTTTTTACCTCACTCTCGTCCTGATAAGCTTGAGGAGGAAGGAAGGGAAAAAATAAAAGTGCCAGATCAGTGATGTTTACCCTTTTTATAGTGATATTCACACTGGTCTATGCTGGGGTGTAGTGGTTAAGAGCAGGTGTACACTCATCTGGAGAACCGGTTTGAGTCCCCGCTCTGCCACTTGAGCTGCGGAGGCTTGTCTGGGGAACCAGATTAGCTTGTGCACTCCGACACATGCCAGCTGGGTGACCTTGGGCTAGTCACAGTTCTTCGGAGCTCTCTCAGCCCCACCCACCCCACAGGGTGTTTGTTGTGGGGGAGGGGGAAGGGCAAGGAGATTGTCAGCCCCTTTGAGTCTCCTTACAGGAGAGAAAGGGGGGATATAAATCCAAACTCTTCTTGTTCTTGTTCTATCAATAAATGGGGATCTTGGACTGAGGGCTGCAATTTTTTTCATGTTATTTGCGAATCAACTGGGACAGCCAGTACACAGCTAAAAGCCCCCTCCGCAGAAGAGAAGTCACTTGGTTAAAGTTCTAGGCCACTCAGCCTCTGAAGTGTTCATACAGCAGTATTCTGTACCTTTCCATGATTTAAGAAAAGGCAAGGCACCATATGAGACTGAGTTTTGGGGTTTTATATGTAAGTCATGGGGACGCTGGGCCCAAATTCGCACCGAAGGCTAAGAGAGTTCAAATTGAAGATTAAATGTTGGTAGATCTCACCAGTAGGGAAAGAGAACATCTCTCATATTTAGTGATATTCCGCTCTGACCCGTCATGCTGAGGGTCTTAACCTGGTTGCCATTCTTTTTAACCACTTTTTCAACTCTGGTCAGTTACCTCTGGAGATCTTGCCATAGCCAGAACTTTTCACAAGTTCTGCAGAAGCTGTCTGGGTGCATTCATATGTAGACATCATTTGTAATAAACAATTCAAAACAACATTTGTTCAAAGTTATTTTTTCATTGTGATTGCACACATGTAAATTCACTTACACTAATGCTAACCCTGTTCTAATATACTATATGAACAAATTAAAGTGCATAATATATATAAAGTGCCAATGTCAATAAATCATATCAATGTACAGTTTCATAATTTCATTCAAAATATAATGACAAGGGTCCATATGAGACTTCAAACTAATGTGTTCCAAAAATTTCTTAATATGTCCATATTTTGTATGGTTGCAAAATGGAACTTCACAAATTTTCACCAACTGTATTGACAAACAATTATTCACAAGTCCATATGAGACCACACTGTTCAATTCCAACGGAAGTTTTGTATCTCCATTTTTATGTGATTCCCAAATGGAACTTCACAACAGAGCTGATATCTCCTGTGCCTTGAGTCCATTCATGGATGGTACATAGAAAAATGAGAATCCTGTATAGAATCGCACCACACGTCTGAATGCGTTTTCAAAGGTATCTTCCTCAGTATACCGATTCTCAATAGTTTGATTTCATCCTGGGGTTAACATTCTTATATAGTGTCCTCTTTCCCCTGGAGATCACTGCATACTACTAATAGTAGAAGGAGAAGGGTTTGGATTTATCCCCTGCCTTTCCCTCCAGTAAGGAGATTCAAAAGCGCTTACAAATTCCTTTCTCTTTCTCTTCCTCTCCCCACAACAGACACCATGTGAGGTAGGTGGGGCTAAGAGAGTTCTGAGAGAACTGTGACTAACCCAAGATCACCCAGCAGGAATGTAGGAGTGGGGAAACAAATCATAAGAGTCTGCCACTCAGGTGGAGGAGTGGGGAATCAAACTGGGCTCTCCAGATTAGAGTCCACCTGCTGTTAAGCGCATCAGGATGGCTTGCAATACAGTATTAAGATATTATTTGCTTCATTCATACGGTACAGTGGAACCTCGGTTTGTTGGTAATCCGTCCGAAAAGAATCGATGAAAACCGAAACAGATGAAAACCGAGGCAAACTTTCCCATAGGAATCAATGTCAATTCAATTAATCCGTTCTAGGCACTCCAAAAAACATACCAAAAACACATTTTTCTGTTAATAAACATCGTGTTTAATGCTGAAAACAGTAACAAACAATCACACTAGGACCAGCTTCAGAGCCAGTGGATAAATGTCACCCCAGAAAGCTGTCCAAAGAGGTCTGTTTCTGATGCCTCTTTAAGATTTGTCTGAAATGGGGCAAGACATTGTCATTATACAAGTTGCAGAGACATGGCCTGCAACAGCTTTGTCCGGGTGATTTTTCTCCACAAACCCCGCACCTGACTGCAAATTGACGAAAACCGAGGCAAATCGATGAAAACCGAGACAATTTTTTCACTGAAAAAATCGATGAAAACCGAAACCGATGAAAACCGAAGGCAATGAAAACTGAGGTTCCACTGTATATTTCTAATGCAGTATGCCATTGTTGCTGTATTACGACACTTCAAGTATTTTTTAAACAAAACGGTACGTAGAAAGTTTAAGAACTTACCTGATGAAGTGAAGGTCATATTATTGTAAAGATCAATTTCATCATCCTCAGGTGTTTTGTCTAGCAGAATTTCTTCATCTGACATAAAGTAATCCTCCAGAATCTGGTGGGAAAGACAATATTGACAATTTTGCTCACTCCCTCCTGGGAAAAAGCAGGCATCAAAACCTCTTTCAAAACAGAATACGCAGCACCCCATCCGCTGCCACAAAGAGGTCTCCAATGCTATTTTTCTGAACACATAACCTCTCCCTTGGACACAGAGCGTTCTGCCAAGCTTGAAGCATGATTTCGACACAATGCTGGTGGTGGAAATCACAGCCAAGTTGCAGCTGACTTATAGCACAATAAAGTTCTAAACCTGGACTACAATTTCTATACCTGAGCGCCAACTGTGTGCACATATATTTATTACAGCATGCTTTCAATAACCATTCATGGTCACTAGTTTATATACAGATATAAACTGTTCATGCAGATATAAACTTCACTATCCCCCTCACTCCACTAGGTAGTAATTTCCTTTTTCCATCCTCACCCTCTTTTTTAATTTTTTCTGAGCTCATTGTCAACGGGACATTTTTAAGAACATAAGAACATAAGAACTAGCCTGCTGGATCAGACCAGAGTCCATCTAGTCCAGCATTCTGCTACTCGCAGTGGGAGCCTTTGGGACCACCACCAGGTGCCTTTGGGAGCTCACATGCAGGATGTGAAAGCAAGGGCCTTCTGCTGCTCCTGAGCACCTGGTCTGTTAAGGCATTTGCAATCTGAGATCAAGGAGGATCAAGATTGGGAGCCATAGATTGACTTCTCCTCCATAAATCTGTCCAAGCCCTTTTTAAAGCTATCCAGGTTAGTGGCCATCACCACCTCCTGTGGCAGCATATTCCAAACACCAATCACACGTTGCGTGAAGAAGTGTTTCCTTTTATTAGTCCTAATTCTTCCCCCCAGCATTTTCAATGAATGCCCCCTGGTTCTAGTATTGTGAGAAAGAGAGAAAAATTTCTCTCTGTCAACATTTTCTACCCCATGCATAATTTTATAGACTTCAATCATATCCCCCCTCAGACGTCTCCTCTCCAAACTAAAGAGTCCCAAACGCTGCAGCCTCTCCTCATAAGGAAGGTGCTCCAATTTTACCATCTTAGCTGGCCGGGAAGTATAACTTTTAACTTGAATTTGTCGTCTTATCGTTTTATAGTGAAAGCAATGGCAAACGACCCCACAAAAACGGCTCGCCTACAAAATCACTGCTTGCAGTGGTACCCTAGGGTCGGACACGACCAAAGGGGAAACTTTACCTTTTTAGTTTGATAGTCCATTGCATTTTATCTTGTGGCTTACGAATGGTTGCAAACCGTTTTGGCTCAGGGCAGTTTAGAATTTAATAAATTAAAAAAGAACAAATTGTGGCCCAGGTGTAGCATTTTGCTTTTGTCTATTTAAAAAAAAAACCCCAGCCTGCTGTTTCTACTGTTCTGGGAAAGCACCCCCAACTGAGAAAATGAGTTGAAACTCATGTTGACAGAAGTCAATGGGGCTCTTTGAAGGCAATGAAGTCTTTGGGGCAGTTTGCTTTTGGGTATAAATAAACCACAGCCTGCTGCTTCTCTGCTCTGGGGAAAGCAACCACAGGAGAGGGAATAACCCCCAACTTAGGGGGCTCAGTCTTTCAGTTTCAGGCGCCCCCAAGTTCTGATTCCCCTTTCACTCACCACTGGCCCCACTCCGCCTTCCTCCGCCATCTCTTGCGCACTTTCCGCCCCCGCTGCGCAACCTTCGCAGCCACCTGCGGCGCTTCTTTTGAAGCCCTTTCACCGGGGCGGGGCAGGTAATTGGAAGGGGGGGGGGTGTTGAAATGTTTAGCCATAAAGCGTGCTGTTGATGGTCGACGAGGGGGATAATGTTGCATGGTGTCTGTCACCCCCACTGGACTTTTGTGCCGTTGCTTCTCGCTGATGCAAACCTCCGCCTTGCTTTTTTTTTTTTTGCAAACCTGAGCAAAATAAAGGATCTAGCGGCGCCTTAAAAGCGTAGCCACCATTTCCATCGAAGCTGCCTTCTCGGATAGACTGCCCGCCCTTACAGGCGTGAATGGGTTCGGCTGTATTGCCCGCCCTGCATGAAATCTGTTATCCGTTCATGCGTGATCCGATTCCCTCCCCCAAACAACTCCCATTTCCTCGCCTCTTTTTCAGGCTCGCAACAGTCCTGCGAGGTAGGCCAGGGGAGGGGGAGCGCGTGCGCGTGGAGGAGGAGGAGCGCGTGCCAGCGCAGGATATACTCATAAGCTTAGCAGACCTCAAAATCTAAGGAGCTTCAGGCCATTTTTTAATTGAGCATGAGTCTCAGTGAAAAAGGCAGACTACAAAGGAGATACATAAATAAACCCCTATAACTTATAACAGCCTCTCCTTGCTGTTGATTTCTTCTTCTTGATCACCTGCCTGGTCTATTTGTTTCTTTGCTAAGTTTGATGGGCTCCCATGTAACATGTTGTTGCAGAGTGAGAGTGCTTTATAATATAGATCTTTTTTTCGGGGGGGGGGGGACTACCAAGCAGGTAAAAAAAAATTTCTGGCTAGTTTATTCTGTTAAAAACACCCTTTTCCAAGCTTTAGCTAAACTTTTTGCGGGGAGACCTTGAACTTAACGGGTGCGCCACCTCCGGGGAATTCTCGGAATCCACGCGCTTCCCTCGGAAGAGAAAGTGAAAGAGCGACTCCCGGGAGTGCGCATGCGCTGGAAAGCCCCGGGCCCTTTCCCGAACTTGCGATCGGACATCTGCCTAGCGACTAGTGACGAGACGGCCATCCTTGGTGGTGATTGGCCCGGAAGCTCCGAGTCCAGCCGTTCCCGGGGCCGCTTGGAGCATTCGCGGGGCGCGAGGAGCTCGGAGCAAGACGTTGCGCTTTGCAATGGCGAAGGAAGCCGTGCTGTGTTGTATCCTGCTGGCTTGCAGCCTCCAAATGCTGCTTGCCGACGGCCGTAAGTCTTGCTCGCTCCCTTCCTCCCGGCAGCTTTTCTTTGCAGGGCGAGCTGAAGTTTCCGGCGTGCCTGGATCCGGTTTGAGGCTCTGCGACGGGTTGCGGTCAACGGGCGCGTTCCCACGATCCGCTTTGGGCGAGTTGTGTGCCCGCGGGGTGGGGGATAGTTCTACTACTAACTGATATAATTCCCCACCCCAATGGTGGATTCGATTTCTGCTGCGCAGTTTGCAAGGGAGGGGGGGGGTAATTCGGATTAATGAGAGTGGAGTGGAACAAACTTCGACTTTTGGCACAGATGCCAGAGGCGAGTGGGTGTGGGAAAGGATCTCCCCTTCTGTCTCTCTTCCTTTCTCTTGTTTGTTCCATGGCAGTACAAAAACAAGATGGATTGTGGAACATCTGGGAAGGGCAATGAATCCTGGAGGAGGGACCGTTTTTTTAAATTTATTATTATTATTATTATTATTATTATTGTTGTTGTTGTTGTTGTTGTTGTTGTTGTTGTTGTTGTTGTTGTTGTTGTTGTTGTAGATTTAACAGTTACCAGATCTTTAGCTGGTTGTTGGCCTTCATTACAATTCGAGCCTCACCCAGAGGCCTAGGAAGTTGTAATGTATCAGCGTATCATTATTATTATTATTACTACTACTACTACTACTACTACTACTACTACTACTACTACTACTACTACTACTACTACTGGTTGATTTCACAGCGTTGTTGTTGTTGTTATTATTACTATTATTAATTCGAGTTAGTAAACCGCCCAACCCCCGAAGGGCTCAGTTTAGTCCGGGAGAGTGCCAATAAGCCGGAGTTTTTGTGTCCCCTCCAAGAGTTTTCCTTGAGCATCGCTTTTTTGTGGGCCATATATTTATTTATTGAGGGTTTTTTTTAACCCTGCCCATCCCCAAAAGGGCTCAGGGTGGCAATACAACCACGTAAAATGACACTTCATAAAAACAACAACAAATGTCCTAAAACAGAAAACAACAATACAATGCAAAACAGCTTAAAAACAACCAAGATGGTGACTTAACCCTCCCCCCCCCCCCCAAAGTCCCCGGTAAAGCAAGTATTTAGCCTGGTTGGCCTCCAGAAAATCCCGGCAGAATAGCTCCATCTTACAGGCCCTGCGGAAACAACTCAAGTCCTGCAGGGCTCTGATCTTCCTCTGGAGCATATTCTACCAGGTGGGGCCAGGACGGAATATAGAGCCTGCGCCACCAAGACAGGAAGCAACTGGCAAGTCGGGTGCTAACCAGTCCCCAAAAAGCTGTTACGCTGAATGGAAAACTTGCTCGTCTTTGAAAGACTTCTCAAAGTCTTTATTTGGGGGATGAGCAGGCACATTCTACAAGGGAGAGGGAGGAGTCTCGTGTTTGGGGAAGCACAGGGCGGATCTAAAGCGAACTACGTTTTCCTGACAGTGGTGCTTCCTGTGCAGAGCCTTTGTTTGTTTGTTTGTTTGTTAATTAATTATATTTTTAGACCGCCCTCCCCAGTAGGCTCAGGGCGGTGTACATCATAATTAAAACATACAATAAAATATAAAACAGTAGTTCCATCTGTAATTTAAAACAATCAAATGGCGACAGTTCCCTCCCCCCAACCCCATCCACAGGGGGCCTGGATGACATGGCTATCCCGGCTGGCCAAAAGCCTGGCGGAACAGGTCCGTTTTACAGGCCCTGCGGAAACTTTGAAGGTCCTGCAGGGCCCTGATCTCCTTAGGGAGCCTGTGCCGCCAGGTAGGGGCCAGGGCTGTGAAAGCCCTGGCCCTTGTAGAGGCCAGCCGGATCTGTTTTGGGCCGGGGATTTCCAGCAGACGCTCCTCCAAGGAGCGGGAGGGCCCTAGCTGGGCAGTATGGGGAGATGCGGTCCATCAGATATACAGGCCCAATGCCGCTAACAGCCTTAAAGGTCAAAACCAGTACTTTGAAGATGGCCCGGAACTCGATAGGCAGCCAGCGTAGATGGTATAAGACCGGAGTGATCCGGTCCCGGCACGATGTTCCTGTCAGTAATCTGGCTGCTGCATGTTGCACGAGTATCAATTTCTGGACCATCAACAAAGGCAGGCCAGCATAGAGCGCGTTACAGTAATCTAATCTGGAAGTGACCGTTGCATGGATCACAGTGGCCAGGTCGGAACGAGACAGATACGGGGCCAGTTGCCGCGCTTGCTGCAAATGATGGAAAGCTACCCGGGCCGTTTGAGTGACCTGGCCCTCCAACGATAGTGTGGAGTCCAAGGTCACGCCCAGGCTCTTGACGGACTTTGCTTGCCAAGTTGTGGTGCTGACTTGTGGGGTTTTCCAAGCATGAAGAGCGCCAACGGCTTAGTAACTCCAAAGACATAGTCTGAGTTCACCAGTATTATCTCTCCAGTCTGCTAATAGTGTTTGGGTTTCACATTCCCAGAATTGTCCGAACAAGCCAACTCTCCATTCTGGCTTTTCCCCCGGGAATTTAAATTTTTCCCCCCAGATGGGTTTGCGCCACCTGCTGCCTCCAAGCCCGTGTGGACTTCAGTAGCAGCGCAGATCTGAATGCTGTAGGGCACAGGTGTTGAACTCGTGGCCCTCCAGATGTTATGGACTACAGTTCCCATCATCCCCTGCCAGCATCATGCTGTAGTCCATAACAACTGGAGGGCCGCACACTTGACACCTATGCTGTAGGGTTTTTTACGCAAGAGATGTTCAAAGGTAGTTTGCCCTGTGCAGCTCACAACACCCTGAACTTCCCGGAACATGTCAACATCTTCAATCTTGGGGGGAGGTATTCCTTCTCTCGTTAATTTACAAGGCTGTGTTTCTCACATCCATGCGACTGTGATCGTGTCCGTATCGGCTTAGCGTCCTACCCCGCTCTCAGTCCAGACTCTGGATCTTCTGCCGCCATTTTCTTATGCGGAAGAGACAACTGTGGCGGAGATTTGTCCGATATGAGGCTGCACGGGGGAGGGTCCTCCGTGGGGAAGGTCTGTGGCTCAATGGCTGAGCTTCTGCTTGATATGCAGAAGGTCCCATGTTCAATTCCCGGTATTTCAAATTAAGAAAGATTGGGGAGTTGTTGATGTGAAAAAGCCTCCGTGTCTGAGACTCCAGAGCAGTGGTTCTCAACCCGGGGGTCGGGACCCCTTTGAGGTCGAACGACCCTTTCACAGGGGTCGCCTAAGACTCTCTGCATCAGTGTTCTCCATCTGTAAAATGGATAAATGTTAGGGTTGGGGGTCACCACAACATGAGGAGCTGTATTAAGGGGTCGTGGCATTAGGAAGGTTGAGAACCACTGCTCTAGAGAGTCATGGCCAGTCAGAGAAGACAAGACTAGAGTCATAGAGTTGGAAGAGAACCCAAGGCCCCTCCAGTCCAACCCCCTGTCCTGCAGTGACACACAATTAAAGCACTCCCGACAGGTAGCCGTTCAGCCTCTGCTTAAAAGCCTCCAAAGAGGGAGACTTCACCACACACCTGAGGTAGCGTATTCCACTGTTGAACAGCCCTTACCATCAGGGCTGTTCTTCCTAATTGTTAGGTAGAATCTCTTTTCCTGTACTTTGAACCCATTACTCCATGTCCTAGTTTCTGGAACCCAGAACAAGCACAATTATGCTCAGAGGTGGGATCTCAGCAGCAGCACGTAGAACTTGAAGCAGTCTAGCAGGAGGTGCACCGGCGTGCGTGGCAGCCTGTGCCTGCGTGTATTCGTTTCCTGCCCAAGGACCGGTGCAGCAGCTGCGTCCTTGCCACAGCCCCGCCCCAGGAATGCCCGGCCACACCCCCGTCGTGCCCCGCCGAGCCCCATTGGCGCTACGCCACAGTTTGAATCCCACCACCATGGGAACCTGTTACTAAAATTTTTGGATCCCACCACTGATTATGCTATATGTGACTTACGGCACCACTAGCTGTCTAGCGTAAAGCAACCTTTCGAGAACACAACGTAGGCCTGTCCCTTTTGAGATACTGGCCAGCCATGGGATTAGAAGGGAATCTTTATACTATTTGATACTTGACTTTGTATATACCATGAGCCTCCGAACCATTAATGAGGTCAGGCAATTATCAGAGTGCCGACTAGCTCAGTGGTTTAAGGACTGCTTTATGTCTTTTTGACTGAACGAAGAGAATTCATTGTATTCTATGTTGGTGTTGTAAATACAGTGAATTGAGAACTACTTCAATTTTTCTGTCACGCTTGGTGAGTACTTCAGTTTGTTCTTTTTATGGATATATAACTTAGAGACTTCATTTTGGAAATGATATAAGACCAGAGAGTCTACGTGGAAAATTATTTACTTTGTATTTTTTGCTTACAAGTTGGGACACATTGCTTTAAGTTATTTATTTTTGTCGTATTTAAATCCCGCCTTATCCCCGAAGGGCTCAGGGTAGGTTACATGCTAAAAACAATACAAAGTCTTGACATTTAAAAACAAAATATAAACACAATAAATAAAATAGTATAAAAACCAATCGGATTATTGCTATTCTTATTAAGTTAGACTGCTGTCGGTGTTGTGAGCCACCTATAATATTAGGGTGTTGTGGGTTTTCCAGGTTGTATGGCCGTGTTTTAGTAGCATTTTCTCCTGACATTTTGCCTGCATCTGTGGCTGGCCTCTTCAGAGGAGATTCTCTGAACATGCCAGCCACAGGTGCTGACGAAACGTCAGGAGAAAAGGCTAATGGAACACGGCCATACAACTGGAAAACCCACAACACTTTAGTGATTCCGACCATGAAAGCCTTCAACCTTTTTTTTTGAAAATAGTTTTTATTTATTTCACTTAATTAAAATTCACAATCCAGTTTCCTTCATTGTTCACTGTACATTTACAATTGCTTTTAGGTTATCCTTCAAATATACCATATAATGCATAAACCATATACAGTATTAATCCAATATCACAATTGCTAGATTAAAAGAAAAAAGCGAAAAAGAAGGGGGAAAAGATACAAATTATGAATTACTACCTGTATATTAAGAATCAGACATAGCGGCATAGAAGCAGAAGGAGATGAAAGAAGAAAGTTGAAGAAAGCCTTCAACATTACATCTGTAGTGTAATTGTGCTTGCTCTGGATTACTACTGGTTACACTACCCCGCCCCCCACCCCCATTGATATTTTGAGATGCTGGTTATCTGGAATCACAGAAAATAAGCTTCCCGCACCTTCACCTTGCTCTCTCTTCAAATATTTGCATAGATCAGTACAGATGTTCAGTATAAAGTACACCTTTTCCAACAAAAAGAACTAAGTAGAATTGTAACTTCATCAGCCACATGCTGGACCGTCTTTATTTTAGAATGCTCCGCTTGGGTCCCAGTTGATAATTGATAATAAAACTGCAAAGATTGTCATGCCCTTATATAAAGCAGTGGTGCGACCGCACTTGGAGTACTGTGTCCAGTTCTGGTCGCCACATCTCAAAAAGGGCAAAAAATCCAAACTTCACATACACGCTACAGGGGTCAGTGCTATCAGTCACAGACCAGGAAAGGGATTTGGGCTTCTTAGTTGATAGTTCCATGGGAATGTCAACTCAATGCATGGCAGCTGTGAAAAAGGCAAACTCTATGCTGGGGATAATTAGGAAAGGAGTTGATAATAAAACTGCAAGGATTGTCATGCCCTTATATAAAGCAGTGGTGCGACCGCACTTGGAGTATTGTGTTCAGTTCTGGTTGCCACATCTCAAAAAGGATATTGAAGAGATAGAAAAAGTGCAGAGGAGGACAACGAGGATGATTGAAGGATTGGAGCACCTTCCTTATGAGGAGAGGCTGCAGCGTTTGGGACTCTTTAGTTTGGAGAGGAGACGTCTGAGGGGGGATATGATTGAAGTCTATACAATTATGCATGGGGTAGAAAATGTTGACAGAGAGAAATTTTTCTCTCTTTCTTACAATACTAGAACCAGGGGGCATTCATTGAAAATGCTGGGGGGAAGAATTAGGACTAATAAAAGGAAACACTTCTTCATGCAACGTGTGATTGGTGTCTGGAATATGCTGCCACAGGAGGTGGTGATGGCCACTAACCTGGATAGCTTTAAAAGGGGCTTGGACAGATTTATGGAGGAGAAGTCGATTTATGGCTACCAATCTTGATCCTCTTTGATCTGAGATTGCAAATGCCTTAACAGACCAGGTGCTCGGGAGCAACAGCCGCAGAAGGCCATTGCTCTCACATCCTGCATGTGAGCTCCCAGTGGCACCTGGTGGGCCACTCCGAGTAGCAGAGTGCTGGACTAGATGGACTCTGGTCTGATCCAGCTGGCATGTTCTTATGTTCTTATGTTCTTAGTGCCTACCTAGTTCTGTTACATAGGCGTAAGGACCCAAGCAGAGCATTCTAAAACAAAGCTGGCCTAGCACGTGGTGCATGATTAGTTCTTTTTGTTGAAAAGGGAATAGCTTTGCATGTTCGCCTGTGTTGTTCACCTTGAGCCTCTCGGCTTTTCCCCAATTTATACAGGAGAACCTTCTGTCCAAATGTACACTCGTCATCCCGTGGAGATTGGCAAGGAGAACACCGTGCAGTGCTACGTTGACCGATTCCATCCTCCCAAAATCAACATCACGCTTTTGAAGAACAACCAGCCAATGGAGAGTCGGCGCAGCGACCTGTCTTTTCACCCCGACTGGACCTTCCATCAACTCGTCTATGCCCATGTCACGATGGATGCGAATGCTGAGTACACCTGCAGGGTTGAGCACGAAGCCTTGACTCAGCCCAAAATTGTCAGACTCGGTGAGTATTTTTCTTGCTTCAATCCTGTTTTCCTTTTATCTCAGCAGAGAGACAACGTGGTGTAGTGGTTAAGAGCAGGTGCACTCTAATCTGGACAACCGGGTTTGATTCCCTGCTCTGCCACTTGAGCTGTGGAGGCTTAACTGGTGAACCAAATTAGCTTATACAGTCCAACACATGCCAGCTGGGTGACCTTGGGCTAGTCACAATTCTCTCAGAGCTCTCTCAGCCCCACCTGCCTCACAGGGTGTTTGTTGGGGGTGGGGGGGTGGGGGAGGAAGGAAAGGAGTTTGTAAGCCCCTTTGAGTCTCCTTACAGGAGAGAAAAGGGGATATAAATCCAACTCTTCTTTTTTCTTGTTATTTCTGGGGCTCATTCCGCATATGCAGAATAATGCACTTTCAAACTGCTTTCAGTGCTCTTTGAAGCTGTGCGGAATGGCAAAATCCACTTGCAAACAGTTGTGAAAGTGGTTTGAAAACGCATTATTTTGCGTGTGCGGAAGGGAGTCCCTTCAGGGATCACATGCTCTTTTCAAGAATGGTTTAGCCACAGTTGCATATTGCTGTACTATTACCCTAATACGTTGGAAAGATCTGTCCTCAAAGTAATATTGAAACTGTTCTCTTTTACAGAGTACTGAGCATCTTTTCCCAGGATAAAAAGGTAAAGTATGGATATTCCCCGACAGTTGTAGCTAATCAGAATTTTAAGTTAGCTTGTCCAAAACTGGAAATGAAGACGATATAATGTGGAAGAGGGGACTCACAGCCAATTCTTCAGGCTCCCTTTCACACAATCCACAGATTAGCCGATTGCACAGTAGGTGTAGGTGCCTGTGAGTTGGTTGCTGGCTGAGTCATCCACTGTAAGCCTATTGGATAAGAATGGGCTAACAATATTTGGTAATAACCTACCAATAATATAACACTATTCGTAGCTCTTCTGCTTTAAGTCCATTGGCTTATGTGGATTTAGACTGTTGTAATCGCACAGGATTGGAATGTAGATTGTATAATATTATCTTGGGGGCATGCCAGTGCAATTTCTGCTGGGAAAATCATGCAGGGAGAAACAGCTGCCTCTTCCCCCAGCACTGTGCCCAAACGTCAGATCAGAGCCTATATGGATGCTTTTGTGTCCACAGCAGGAGCTGCTGCTACGGGACCCCAATGTCTTGTGCAGTTTGGTCTTGGGTCTCCTAATTCAGAACTGCACCACATGAGAGCCAGCGTGGTGTAGTGGTTAAGAGCAGGTGGATTCTAGTCTGGAGAACCAGGTTGATTCTCCACTCTTCCATCTGAGTGGGGGAGGCTTATCTGGTGAACCAGATGTGTTTCCACACTCCTACATTCCTGCTTGGTGACCTTGGGCTAGTCACAGTTCTTCGGAGCTCTCTTAGCCCCATCCACCTCACCAGGTGTCTGTTGTGGGGAGAGGAAGAGAAAGGAGCTTGTAAGCCACCTTGAGTCTCCTTACAGGAGAGAACAGTGGGGTATAAATCCAAACTTTTTTTCTTCTTTCTTGTTTCAAACCCATGATACAGCAGATCTGCTGAAGTAAAGCAGGTCTGAAATGACTGAATATTAAACTTATCTTTTCTCTCTCTCCAGATTGGAAGAACTTTACACTCGGAGATGCGTTCCTGTGCTGTACTTGCTTTCAAATGACTTTATTTTGATTTTTACCCTGCCCTAACATTGATAATACAATATTATAAACAAGTGAATTACTCAACCAAATCACTTGACCAGATATCTTTAAAAATACAAGATAACTTTTTGGTGGACATCCTTCTTTATGCTACATTCCAACAGGAGTCTCATCCAATATGTCTAGCTACTTGTTCAGTAAAAAGGGACGGTAGGGAAAGGAGAAAAGAAAAGGGAAGGGAAGAGAGGAGAGGAGAGGAGAGGAGGTATAGAAAATAGGTGGAGGGAGGGATGGAAGAGGGGAAATGGAGATAATTATTATATTGGTGTAAGCACTGAATTAGGTGTGCTGGGTACCTCCCAAGACCTGTTGCTGGACAAAGGTTGAGATTTTGAGTGATGTGGATTTAGAAAAGGCATCCTTTTGTGAATGAGAGAAGTTGGAATGCCTCTTCGAAGAGAATTATTGCTTCTCCCCCAGTGTTCGTAAATTCCAGTTTAAAAATAATTAAATCTTTTTTTTAAAGGAAATATTGTGATTGCAAAAATAGAGCTTTCCTTTATGTATCTCCAGGTATTACATCAAGTGAAGATCTTGCAGCTTAAGTTTTGACAGCAATGTAGCTTTTCATTGTGTTGCTTTTGATAAAAGTTAATCTGTTATTTCTGGAATGTTGTTGGGCTAAGAAGACATACAGGTAGTTTAAAGATCTACAGATAGTTTTCTTGGCTACAGATCAGTTTCTTATCACTCTGAAATGCAACTGAAATGTCTTCTCACAATAAAGTACACTTACTGACCTTTAATATGCTCTTTGTGACTGTCTGTTAATTTGGGGAGTTAAAGTGGATTAGTCGTCAAATAATCTGATGAGACTCTTCGGACAACCGGCAACATCTCTCCACGCTTGAGTTTCATAAGGAGCTAATTTTGCTTAGAAGCCCTAGAGACATTTTCTTGGGAGTAAGCATCACTGAATAAAAGTATTTTTCTTTCTGAGCAGACATGCTTAGAATTGCTTCCATAGGCCCACATTTTTGGATCCAATTTACATTTCTTCATCATGCACAATTATACCAGAGATTCAAAGCTCACCCCTTCACTTCTTGGCAGACCTAGTGATTATTAATTATTCCTGTTATTTCTTATTGCATCCATTAATCCAAAGACTTCATACAAGGGGGGGGATCACACACCAAATAAGTATATGCAAAGTATATTTGAAGTAAAGTAGGAAGTATGAGTATACTTGACGTAAAAACATTTTAAAAAAATCATTGATTACATAATACCGACAGGAAATGGAGACAGGATTCAACAACAACACAACAACACAAGCCTTTATTGGCATATAAAACAGGACAAAATTTTAAAACAAAACAAGGTTAAGAAATACAGTTAAAATTACTAATTTCCAGTATAACATTTGCAACAGTTTCACAAAAGAGCACATCAGAGCTGTTCAGGAGATTGGGTATCTTATAACACTCATGCCACTGAGAACATTGCAAGAAAATGGAATACATGTATTTCATGCGTATCTTATTGTGTTTAGGGCAGGGGTCCCCAAACTTTTTAAACGGGGCCAGTTCACTGTCCCTCAGACTGTTGGAGGGCCGGACTAAAAAAAACTATGAACAAATTCCTATGCACAAATGATTGTAAAATGTTTGATTTCACCTTTCAACCTTTCTGTCATGGTCTATTTTTAGAACAGTGACCAAAGTATGTCAAGTACAGGGTGGGGCTCCAAATATTGTTGGGGGAGGCTGTGGAATACCTTCCCTGTAAAAAAAAAAAAAAGCAGAACTTTCCCAATGAAGCATTCCATCTAACCCAGGATCAGGTATCTTCCCGGGTTCTTTCCTCCCTAGCAGCCAGCGAGCGATTCACCAGCCTGGCTGATGCCAATGGGAGTGAGGCAGAACAGAAAGCCTGAGAGCAACACATGGAGTAGCCGAGAGGGAAGGGCGGAGCAGGCGTTGCCACATGTTAGGTTTCCAACTCTGGGTCAGAAAATTCATGGAGATTTGGGGGGGTGCCATCATGTAATTGCAATCAACGGCCATTGGGGCCAGTTCCTCCTCTCCCTCGAGCCCCCACTGCACATGAATGGAGCCATCGCCGCTATGCCTGGCGGGCCGGATAAATGCAACTCTCAGTGGGAGCTAAGCATTTCTAGCCCCTCGGGCCGTGGGGCTTTGGGGACCCCTGGTTTTAGAGGCATAGAAACAAAGAATGGTCAAGTGTTTCAACCGTAGTCCTATCACATGAACAAACGCTTTTAGAACGTTCCATATTCTTAAATCTTCCCTCCAGCAGAGCTGATGGCAGCACATTACACCTTGCAGTAGCCAAGGCTCTCCTCTGGGTGGGATTACTCAGCAGACGAAGATATGCTGCCATAATTCCACGCTCGCATGGGATTAATAATGTAGTTGGAGAACAGGTTGTCTTGGCAGCACGAGTCAAATTATGAGGAGACAGGATTCTAACTTGGTTCACTCCAAAGCCGCCTCAAACACAAGTTCAGAGCACTGTCGCCTACTCAATCTGTGAAAACTCCACTGGCTGTTTTTAAACTCCCAACTTTAAATAGTCGAGGTTCCACTGATCCATCTTCTTTTGAAAGGTACTTCTACATATGTGAGCCTTGAGGAAGGCAGTGCTCAGAAAAGAATGGGAGGGTGGGAAAGAGACATGCTTGGCCTCGAATTTAATTTCCATCCTACTCTGAGAGCCTCACACAGTGGCTGAGAGCGAACCATTGCACAAGAATGCAACAGAAGCTTCTAGAAGAGAGGAACTGTTGGCAGATGGCAGTTAGGAAGGGCTACACAGCTGGCCGACGTGGTGCCCTGGAAAAGGGCCCAAGGGCTGTCCTGAAAGCCACGATTTCACTAAGCAAGGTCAATGAACAAGAACTGGCAAGGTATGCAAATGATACTTAGAACATCCTGGAATCAGGTGGTAGAAGGAAATGTGTAGTGGTTGGAGTATTTGACAAGGGTCTGGAAAACCCAGGCCCCTTCCGCACATGCAAAATAATGCGTTTTCAAACCACTTTCACAACTGTTTGCAAGCGGATTTTGCTATTCCGCACAGTTTCAAAGAGCACTGAAAGCAGTTTGAAAGTGCATTATTCTGCATATGCGGAATGAGCCCCAGGTTCGAGTCCCTACTTGGGCCTATTGTATCGTGGGAGCAGTGGTGGTATGGCAAGGGGGCCGGGGGTGCGTTGTGCACCGGGAGCATGCCCCCAGCCCTTCCCCCTTTTCCTTGCACCCCCCCTGTGGCTCCCCCCGCCCCTTCCCACATTTAGCTTAGTTCCTTTTCTTTTTCTAGTACTTTTTCAGGTTGAAAAAAGCAGCCTGTTCACATTTCAGGCTAAAAAACTGCCTGAGGAACTATACTTCCCAGGAGACCTTGGGGCTCACAAGGTCTCCTGGGAAATATAGTTCCCACCCAGGACTTTGGAGAGCTCCCCCCAAAAGGTGCCTACCATAAAAAGCCGTGAATTATATACAGAGTCCATTAATTTAGTTAAAAACCAACCTGTCATTTAAAAATAGCTTATATACATCTGGGGCATCTCCTTACTTCTCAATAATGGGTTGGATCCTGTCTACTTATTCTGTGAGCAGAATGGACTTTTCTGCATTCCGTGACTGTGAGCCAGAGTAATGTAGTGGTTAAGATCAGGTGCACTCTAATCTGGAGAACTGGGTTTGATTCCCTGCTCTGCCGCATGAGCTGTGGAGGCTTATCTGGGTCACCAGATTACCTTGCGCACTCCGACACACGCCAGCTGGGTGACCTTGGGCTAGTCACAGTTCTTCGGAGTTCTCTCAGCCCCTACCACCTCACAGGGTGTTTGTTGTGAGGGGGGAACAGAAAGGGGTTTGAGTCTCCTTGCAGGAGAGAAAGGGGAGGGATATAAATCCGACTCTTCAGTTCTTTTCCAGTTAGATGAAGCTATCGTGCCGCCTTTATGATGATTTGAGCTCTGTGACTGAGGGAAGAAACGGAGATCTCATTCCTTGGCTTCTTCTCCTGACAGGATAATCCTGCCGTGAATCCTTCCACCGCTATGTCCTCTTCCACCGGCGAAAACCCTTCCCCTTCCACACCGGTTTCCAACACAGACCCAGGAAACTCAAGCCCCCACAGCTCAACCGAATCATTATGGGGGGAGCCAATGGAAGACTTCATCAAGGAACTGACCTGCATCCTGTGCGTGGAGTTGTTCAGGGAACCCATGATCCTGCCCTGCAGCCACAACTTCTGCAAAGTGTGCATCGAGAACCTCTGCCTGAGAAAAGGCGTCATCGTCTGCCCAGAATGCCAAGGGAGGTTTCCAGACAAAAGCTACATGGAGAACACTGTGCTGCAGAGGATGGTGGAGAAGCTCCAGGCCTGCCACGTGATGAGCACTCAGCAGAGGTGCACGGAGCACAATGAACCGGTGACGCTCTACTGGAAGCCAGAAGGGACGTTGGCCTGCTTCAGCTGCAGAGAAGCCCAGAAGCCCGAAGACCAGAGCACCCAGTTCCTTCTCATTCCGGATGCTGTGCAGATCTACACGGTAACCGAGGCGCAAAACAGCCGCTCAAATTATTGAGCTGGATCCAGGCTGAAGTGGCCGTCTCCACCGATTCCTCCTGCCCCCATTCTGTTGCAGACCCCTTTTCTGTAATTTCTCAGGGTCTCCTGTACCCCAGCAACAGCATTTTATGGTGGGCTTTGGGGTGGGGAGGGAAGAAGAAGAAGAGTTTGGATTTATACCCCACCTTTCTCTCCTGTAAGGAGACTCAAGGTGGCTTACAAGCTCCTTTCCCTTCCTCTCCCCACAACAGACACCTCGTGAGATAGGTGGGGATGAGAGAGTTCCAAAGAACTGTGACCAGTCCAAGGTCACCCAGCGGGAATGTAGGAGTGCGGAAACACATCTGGTTCACCAGATAAGCCTCTGCCACTCAGGTGGAGGAGTGGGGAATCAAACCCGGTTCTCCAGATTAGAATCCACCTGCTCTTAACCATTACACCACGCTGGCTGTCTACAAGCTCCTGTCCCTTCCTCTCCCCACAACAAGCACCCTGTGAGGTAGGTGGGGCTGAGAGAGCTCCGAAGAACTGTGACTAGCCACGAGGAATGTAGGAGTGCGGAAACACATCTGGTTCACCAGATAAGCCTCCGCCACTCAGGTGGAGGAGTGGGGAATCAAACCCGGTTCTCCAGATTAGAATCCACCTGCTCTTAACCACCACACCACGCTGGCTCCCAGCCAGGGAATGCAGAAAAGTCCATTCTGCTATCAGAAAAAGTAGACGGGATCCAACCCATTATTGAGAAGTAAAGGGGTGCCCCAGATGTATATAAGCTATTTTTAAATGCCAGGTTGACTTTTAACTAAATTAATGGACCCTGTATATAATTCAGGGCTTTTTATGATAGGCACTTTTTTTGGGGGGGGGGGAGCTCTCTAAAGTCCTGAGGAGGGAATTGGTGGAAATTGGTGCAACCTTGCATATGCTTAATAGCACCTATTTTTTTAAAACGCAAAGCGCTGTATACTTATCTGGCACAAAGATCACTTTTCGGAGAGAGAGAGAGAGAAAGAGATGATAGATTACAATTTAGCTCAATACAGCTAGTAGAGGTCAGTTCGACTGATTTGTTCATTGGCAAACAGTAAGCCTCACAAATGGTTGAGCAGATGTTTGTATCAACAGAGTCAGCATGGGGTAGTTGTTAAGAGCTGTGGACTCTGGATCTGGAGAGCTAGGTTTGATTCCCCTCTCCTCCATAAGAGCAGCAGACTCTTCTCTGAGGAGCTGGATGTGTTTCTCCACTCCTCCACATGAAGCCTGATGGATGACCTTCCAGTCACAGTTCTCTCAGAACTCTCTCAGCCCCACCTACCTCACAAGGTGTCTGTTGCGGGGAGAGGAAAGAAAAGGAGCTTGTAAGCCACCTTGAGTCCCTTACAGGAGAGAAAGGCAGGGTATAAATCCAAACTCTTCTTCTTCTCTTGTCACTGACACCTTTTATAAGTATATGTGTTAACATGTTTTTTAAAAACCCTTGAAATATACCAGTGATGGTGAACCTTTTCAAGACTGAGTGTCCAAACTGCAACCCAAAACCCACTTATTTATCACAAAGTGCCAACATGGCAATTTAACATGAATACTGAGGTTTTAGTATAAAAAATGGTTGGCTCCAAGGCGTGCGTTACTCGGGAGCAAGCTTGGTGGTAGTCGATGGCTTTGCTTTGAAGCAACTATGCAACATTTCAAACGGGTGAATCACGACCCTAGGAGGGTTTACTCAGAAGCAAACCCCATTGCCAGCAACCGAGCTTACTCCCAGGTAAAGGATCATGCTCTAGTTCTTCCCATGAAAATCAGTAGGGTTTAACAGCGCTTAACAGGGAATCAAACCCGGTTCTCCAGATTAGAATCCACCTGCTCTTAACCACCACACCACGCTGGCTTCCAGCCAGGGAATGCTGCTTCCCCAAAACTAGGTCTTCGGTTTAATGCTAATAATCTCCCTGAAATAATTACATTATTATCACACGACGAACTCTGTGTATGCATGCCCACAGAGAGAACTCTGAGTGCCATCTCTGGCACCCGTGCCATAGGTTCACCACCACTGAAATATACTGTCCAGTTACCTGGATGCCTTGTTGTAGGCCTTCCATAACAATGGATTTCTTTCAGTTTATTTCATTCCCAAGCAGTTAGCTCTGTAACAACTGATAAGTCTACCCCTTGTTTTGAGGCCGGAATTAAGAACAGTCTTCCTAGATTGATATCTTCTAAAAGCACGAAATGGGTTGTTCTACTCTGTTGCGATATTTTACGAGGTTCTTCCATGTTGTTCATTGCACGATATAGGTCCGAACGACCGCCTTCTCAGGCTAATAACCAGTGTGGCATTTTCTCCGCAGGAAAAACTGATCTCCAGGAGAATTCAGCTGAGGTCTATTCTACTGAAGCTGGAGATATTGAAGAATGCCCAGGAAGAGAAGATTTCTAATCATAAAGTGGGTTGCATTGATACAGGAACCCCCTCTCAGAATATCTATCAGTTTGCAGTTCCCCCTGTAATCTGCACAGCTGATTGTAGGAATTTTGCCATCTGTGTGGGGTTGAGCAGATGGTATTTAAGAAGAATAAATTGAATGGGAAGTGGGGTGCTGTGTGGTTTCCGGCAGTGGTGAGATCCAAAAATTTTAGTAACAGGTTATCCATGGTGGTGGGATTCAAACTGTGGTGTAGCGCCAATGGGGCTGGGCGGGGTACGACGGGGGTGTGGCCGGGCATTCCAGGGGCGGGGCATTCATAGGCAGGGCTGTGGCAAGGACGCAGCCGCTGTGCCAGTCCTTGGGCGGGAAACGAATGCACGCAGGCGCAGGCTGCCACGCACACCAGTGCACCTCCTGCTAGACTGCTACAAGTTCTGCGCGCTACTGCTGAGAAGAGGGGCGTAACTAAGGCAAAAATCAGGTGGCAAAATCACCAATTAGTAACCCCCTCTCGGCACACACAAATAATTAGTAACCTACTCTCGGGAACCTGTGAGGACCTGCTGGATCCCACCTCTGGTTTCTGGGCTGTATAACCGTGTTCTAATAGCATTTTCTCCTGACGTTTTGCCTGCACCAGCCACAGATGCAGGCAAAACATCAGGAGAAAATGCCACTGGAACATAACCATACAGCCTGGAAACCACACAACACCCCAGTGATTCCAGCCGTGAAAACCTTCGACAATACATAGAATAGCAAATGTTAACTTTCTCACGATTGTACCGATTGTAAGATGTAGGAAGAATGCACCAAATTCTTTTTTTTTTTGTTTTTCCCTAGGATTTTGCCTTTTTAGAATTTCTATCAGGCAAGTGACAAGGATGTTATTAGTTGCCCCAGCTCTTGTTGCTGTTTTCATTTTATGCCTAATCAATTTGCTTGCGTGCATTTCCAGGAGAACAAACTGCAACTTCAATACCACATCTCGATGGAATTCCTAAAGCTGCACCAGTTTCTTCACGGCAAGGAGAAAATGTTAATCAAACAGCTAAAGGAAGAAAGTGACATTCTCCTCCAGGAAATGGAGGCAAATTTAAACCTGCTCCAAGACAAGTCGCAGAATACTAAGGATATCCTGGGGCACATCCAGTCCCGCCTATATCAGCAGAATTCTGCAAGCTTCCTAAAAGTAAGGGATCCAGACGTGACAGCACATCTTTGAAATATTGTTCCTTGGTTAATCAGTGAGCATAAGAGACTGGCCCCTTCCGCACATGCAGAATAAAGCACTGTCAATCCACTTTCAATGCACTTTGCAGCTGGATTTTACTGTGCGGAATAGCAAAATCCACTTGCAAACAATTGTGAAAAGTGGATTGAGAGTGCATTATTTTGCATGTGTGGAAGGCTCCAGAGACTGTCCAAGAAAACTAAAGAGGGATAAATTTGCCCCTAGCCAAATTAGGCACTTTTAGAGTTGCCTTGTTTTTATTTCATGTGTACTTATTATTGCACTTATATATTATTAATGTGTTTATTCAGCGTTGTGAAACTCCCTGAGTCTTGAGGGTGGAATAATAATAATAACAAATATCTAAGCTTTGGGAGACAGTATAACATCAAATAGTTGTTGCTGTGGTGGACGGAGGGCAGACTTATGTTCCTGGGTTTGGAGGAAACATCTGCATTTGGCTCTCTCAAAAATCAGCCAGTTTATATGGCCAGACGAACTTGAAGAAAATAATTTAGTTGAGTTTTTGGACAGTTGGAAATCCTTGATAGATGCAGCAGGGGCATTCCAGAGGTCAGCTTCAACCCAGAAGTTTTTGCCTGCCAGAACATTGCATCGAGGATTTGGACTTATGCCACCACTTTGGCTGGCGTAAGTCTGTAAAGCCCAATGGAGGGCTTTTCAGTGGCAGGGAGGTTTTGTTTGTTTTTGCCTCCTTGCGCTGCCAAGAAGCCCTCTTGCGGGGGAGGGGTGGCACTCTTGCGGGGGGTGGGGGGTGGTCCCCAGAGGCTCTGGATTGGGCTGCCCATTGATAAAGAGAAAGTGGTAATTTTTTTTTTTTAGCGTTAATGCTCAGTGCAGAAGAAACTGAGATGGAAAATGTGATTTTCTGGGATTCCGTTTTCGTGTCCTTTGTGATGTGACACCGTTTAAATACTAATACAGTTTTAACAAAAAAATTAGTGACTTTTATCTGCTTAGTTATGCACATAATATACATTCCCAAGAAGTCAGTAAACAGGGTTTTTTCCCTTCCTTTTCTCTGACAGGAAATACAAATCTTCGTGGATCGGTAAGTGCGGGTCTCTGGTGGGTGTTTTCAAATGACCACATCAATCCATCTTTGGGATGCTTGTACTTACTTATGGAAGCAATTACTAGGTTGAGCTTGGCTTTCTCCCCCACTTGCTCTCATAGCGACCTTTGTATCTGGTTCTGAATCCAACATTAACCTGAGAAGGCTCCAGGCTTAAAAACAAAACAGAACACATGTTCAGCCGTCTGGCCTGAGGATTCAGCCAAATGCTTAAGGGTTAAGACTAGAGATGCACAAATATGCCCCAGTTCCATGTATTATCGCCTACATACTTATTTGGGGTTTCAGCTCTTTGCGATTTCCCCCATGCTGTTGATCTCTCAGACCCCTTAACTTCCCAAGGAATAATATTCAAATCGCTGTAATTAATATTTTCTAGAATATTTCCCCCCTCTCTGCACGTACACGTACCATCACAGCCTGCTAACGGTAGTGTGCATTTAATGGTCTGTGCAGGGTGAATAAAAAAACCGAGCAGTCCTCACAGAATGAGCTGGTGTCCGGATCTTTGAGCATGGGGCATTTCAAAGGGCCGGTGCAATACCTGGTGTGGAAGGAAATGAAGTCCATACTCAGCCCAGGTAAGTCTGGCTCCTGGTTGTTCAAAGCTAAATCACACTGAAGGAGATTAAAGAAGAAGAAGAAGAGTTTGGATTTATATCCCACCTCTCTCTCCTATAAGGAGACACAAAGGAGCTTACAATCTACTTTCCCTTTCCCCGCCCCCACAACAAACACCCTGTGAGGTGGGTGGGGCTGAGAGAGCTCCGAAGAACTGTGACTAGCCCAAGGTCACCCAGCTGGCATGTGTCGGACTGCACAAGCTAATCTGGTTCACCGGATCAGCCTCCAAAGCTCAAGAGGCTGATTTTAGAGGACAAAAGCCAAGCTTGGTATATGCTGATAGATCTGTTAATGGATCTCTTGAGGATTCTTTTGGGTTACAGTGTGGGTGACTTAAACCAGTATAGAAATATAATTTAATCTACATCATTATTTAATGGATTTTTAAACCACCTTTCTTGAGTGGAGGTCACAGCAGCATACATAGCTCACAGGAACCCTGCGAGGCAGGTTGGTTATTCATTCATTCATTCATTCATTCATTCATTCATTCATTCATTCATTCATTCATTCATTCATTCATTCATTCATTCATTCGGTTTGGTAAACCGCCCTACCCCCAAAGGCCTCAGGGGTATGCTGACATTGACTAGACCTCGATTACACAGTAAGTTTCCTGTCAGAGTGGGATTTGAATCCAGGTATCTCCAGACCCAGTCTAGAATTCTATCCGCTACAGTCTAAAATTCTGACCACTATGCCATATTGGCTCAGCATACCATATTCGTGTAGAAGGCCTTTTCAAGAAGTCCTGATGCAATCACGGTCTTCTGCTTTAATCATTCGTCGTTTTCTTCATTAACCAGATATTTCCTTCCTGACTTTGGACCCCGCCACAGCCCATCCGAACTTGGTTCTCTCAGAAGATCTGACCTGCGTGAGTCACGGCGATTCCAAGCAATTGCTGCCAGACAGCCCAGAGAGATTTGACTGCAGTGTCTCTATCCTGGGATCCGAAGGGTTTACTTCTGGGAAGCACTACTGGGAAGTGGAAGTGGAGAACAAGACCAAGTGGACTCTCGGAGTTGTAAAGGAGGGCATTAGCCGGAAAGGGAGCTACCCAATGTCATCTAAAGCTGGCCACTGGCTTATAAAGCTAAGGAGGAAGAGTGAGTTCAAGGCCCTGGACGTTCCTCCTCGCTGCCTCACCATGTCAAGCCCACTGTGCCGAGTTGGGGTGTACCTGGATTACGAGGGGGGCCAGGTGTCCTTTTACGACGCAAGTAAACTGATTCACATCTACTCTTTCGTGGACACTTTTGCCGAGAAGCTTTACCCATACTTCTGCCCGTGTCTGAATGACTCCGGAGAGAATGGGGACCCACTGAGAATTGTGACTTATAACATGTAGATGGGTCAGGATCAAGCCTCTCGTGGTCTGACTCTGCTGCATGGCTACATGGAGGCCACTTACAGGATCCAGGGTGACGCAATCTCATGCCGACGAAGAGGGTCAGTTAGCACCCGCAGACTGCTTCTGGAATCGAACTCCAGCCTGAACGCAACAGCTTCATCTCTCTCTTCCTAAATGTGGAGATGGAGAGGAGCCATTAGTGCGAGAAGTACGCTTGAACCAACTCCTCTTCGAAAAGACAGCGACCAAATATTCCATTGAGTTAATTCCGCAAAATAATTTTAGCCCCTGTAAAAAAAGCTGTCTACATGATTTATTTTTTTTAAAGTTAACTTTATTTATGTTCAGTAGGGGAAAGTACAAAAGAGGATGTCTTATCCAGAGCAGAAATAAAGATAAGAAAGTTTGACACTCTGCAATGATTGCACAGTTGAGAAGTCTCCAATTACTGGATTTCCTCAATTTTGAAGAAAAGCATGCATTCCTTTTTTTATTAAATAAAAAAATAATAATATCCCAATTTCACTGTGACGTTTATAGGTTCCTGAGCGGCAGATACCTATACCCTTTGCCTTATCCCAGATTTATGTTGAACAAATTATTAATTTGGATGAATTTATACTAGCGCATTTAAGAAATCGAGCCTAAATTCCGCTATTACCCCCATATGCATAGAGAGAAAAACATAAACGTATATGTCAACAGATATATCCATATGTAGCTTGATTAGCAGGCAGACAGATGTACGTGTGGGTAGACTGTTGTGTACACGGATAGAAAGCTTGGCAAGTCATATACCAACACTGAGCAAGTCAAAACCCTCTCAGTTTCTGCCCCCATCACGACAAAGGGTTGCCAACTTTTCAAATTGCTCCCATAGCCATCCCTTCCCAATAAATTGGTGGTGCGTGCCAGATTACAGTGTCAGCCTAGGTAGGATCTGGGAGACCCGGGCTCAAACCCCCACTCTGCCACCTTCTGGGTGACCTTGGGTCAGGTTAATTCTCTCAGCCTGACCTACCTCACAGGGTTGTTGTGAGGATGAAACGGAGGAAAGGAGATGGATGTAAATTGTAAACGTAAATGTAAATGCCGCCCCCATTGTGGAGAAAATCAGGGTATAAGTGAAGTTTATATTTATGAAGTTTATATTTATGATGTGCCCCCAGTGGGTTGGTATCCACAGAAGTCATAGGCCTCACAAGCCGTCCAGCCAAACCTCCATATTTAACTCCTTGCTGTGAAAATTTCACCGGCAGATCAACTTTATTTATCTACCTATTTGGGGGATTTACACGCTGCCCTACACAGAAGCCCGGGCAATAAGAGCATCGTTGTACAAAGCAGTCCTCAAGACCATAAAACTACCCACCCGCATACCTTCCCCCCCAAATTGCTGTGAAAAGCACCGGAGCAAGTAAAGCCCCTGACCAGTTGGCAACCCCGCACACTTGTGGAAGCTACCAGGAGCTCTTGTGGAGTGCGAGGGCGTGCGTGCGAGATATTGCCTGCGGCGTCTCAAAAAGTGCACGTCGTGTGTGCGCGCGTGCTGGAACGTGTACGAGCACGGGAGTGATTTTCACACTTGAGGGGAAGGATCCGTGTGAGGGACGGGCAGGGCGGTCCCCCTCACAGCCCACCTCAAGGCATTTGGCACCAAAAGAACAGGCAGCGGAGCAGAGGCAACCTCAAAATGTTCAGCGGCCACCAGGCCTGGTTCTCCCAAAGCGTCGCCCGAGACCTCTGCGACCTCTGGGGTGAGGGCAGCCAGGCCGCTGAGGGAAGGAGGCGCACATTTACCTCAGCCAGACTGACCCTCACATATTTGCGGGGGCATTAGGAGCGAGAAAGGGCGGGAAAGGCGCCATTATTCTCTGCCACGAAGCTATTTTTTTAAAAACATTGAGAGCTACTCAAGACAAAACCAGTCAAAACAGGGCTAAGGTGCAAAGTGTGGCATTATTAGCACGATGTTCATGTCGTGAGAGAATTCCTGAAAGGAATTTTAGTGGAATATTTTAGTGGAATATTTAGTGGAATATTAGTAGCCAAATTTTATTGGGAAATTCCTGAAAGGAATTTTAGTGGAATATTAGTAGCCATGTTGTGGAAATATTGGTATACCCATATTTTCAGCCAACAGGTTGCGGCTGACAGGGCTGTATAGTGGCTAGCATGTCAGGCACGGGCTCGGTAGACCCCTGACTGGATGACCCTGGGGCCAGTCATCTTCTGTCAGTGTGGCCCACCTCGCAAGGTTGTGAGGGAGAAACACGGTGAGGGGAACCGTATCTTCTCCCCTGAGCTTCTTGGAGGAGCGGTGCGAGAAACGCAAGACAGATAGTCGAAAACAAAGCATCGCGATGCAATTTAGTAAAACTCCCCCAGTTCTGAAGAGACGACAACTTGAGGCAAACAAACTTTATTTGACATTCCTGGTCAGCAACTAGTTGTATCAAGATGGCCGCTAACAAAGCAGACTCTGTGCAGATCTTGTTTTCATTGCCTTAACTTCTCCTACCGGGTAGCCACTTTTGGGTTGGCATGGCAACCGGTAGGCCAATGGCTCCTAAATGCTGGCCACCCTGAACGATCCACAGGAGACCAGATCTAGTCCCAGGACCAACATTTGCTGGTCCCTATTCAGCACAGACTTCATGATTTGCCGGATTTCATTCCTCCACTCTTCTCTTTCCAGAAAAGGGTCTTCTGGGGCTGTCGTCCCTTTTGCTAAGGGACAGCACATCAAACAGGGGCAGCACATCAAACAGCTCAGAAAGTTTGGGGTCACCTTTGGAATTTAGACACACTTGGTGGGTGCCGCCACAAAATGGCTGCCACAGGAGGCAAAACCAGACACAAAATGGATCCTGCGGCTTCCCTTCAGTAGCACAGCGCAAATCCTTGTGATGTGCTGCTTCCACAGAAAATGTTTTTAAAACTCTGCACAGAAAATGTTTTTAAAACTCTGGTCAGAAACCTTGCTGGGCAATAACCCCACCTGGCCCCACCTTGTTAGAACAATTGGCAGGCTCCATGTTACCCTGTTTCCCCGAAAATAAGACATCCCCGGAAAATAAGACGTAGTAGAAGTTTTGCTGAAGTGCTAAATATAAAGCATCCCCTGAAAGTAAGACGTAGCAAAGTTTGTGTTTGGAAGCATGCCCGACGAACAGAACACAGAAAAATAAGACATCCCCTGAAAATAAGACGTAGTGCATCTTTGGGAGCAAAAATTAATATAAGACACTGTCTTATTTTCGGGAAACACGGTAGTTATTCCTATTCTAGACTGGGCCTTGTTATGATGCTGACCCAGAAACAGATTTCTGGAAACATGTAAACTTGAAAATGACTATATTACACCTTGTCTTAGGAGACAACTTCTAAAGCTGTCGACTTTACAACCAGCTTCTGTAACGGTATATTTAGCAACGGCGTACAGCCATTAGTACAGAATAATACTGATTCCCATAAAGTAAGAAGCTTCAGCTATACATTACTACAGGCCATTACAACAGTAAGCTGGGCTGTTTATTTTCCTGGTCAATAGGTAACCCTAAGCTTGAATGATAACTTATGCTGAATTCAGATGTCAATTTCAATTTGACATGACATCCAAATGAGAATGTCAGAATCTGAAACACAGATTCTGAAACACAGTTTGTTGCTTTGGCTACCCCCAAACTATTTTAGATAAAGTACCTCACAAGATGGGGTATAAATGAAGTAAGCGATGAACATAAAATCTAGTTCAATATTAGGACTAGTACATTGAGAAGTGACAGAAGGACAAATCTTTGCACCCTCGGTAACCAGAAATGCTTTTTAAACTAGCTTTATTTCCTATGCAGAGGCTTCCCCCTCCTGGATAGAGAAGATGTTGCAACGCTGAGTAATTATTGTAACTTCAGCTAGTTTAGTACCACAGAATATGCAGGTCTGCCTTTAAAGACCCGAAGCTCTAGTTGCTGCAGGATGTGGCTACGTATCTCCTGACAATGCTGGCTCGACGGCATTCAGCTTTATTATCTGTACTGTGCTGTGGGCTGGCTGCATGCACACTTCTGAACCTAATGCAAGAGGCTGGTGTTAAAGTTCTTCAAAATTACCGTTCGCTGCCTTTATAAATCATCTTAGTCCGGTAATGGCGTGCTTTTTGAGACCGAGTGCCCAAACTGCAACCCCAAACCCACTTATTTATTGCAAAGTGCTAATACAGCAATTTAACCTGAATACTGAGGTTTTAGAGTAGAAAAAATGGTTGGCTCTGAGGCGTGCGTTACTCGGGAGTAAGCTTGGTGGTAGAAGGTGGCTTTGCTTTGAAGCAACCATGCAATTCTTCGAATGGGTGAATCACGACCCTAGGAGGGTTTACTCAGAAGCAAGCCACATTGCCAGCAACCGAGCTTACTCCCAGGTAAAGGATTGCACTTTAGTTCTTTGCATGAAAATCAGTGGGGTTTAACAGGGCTTAACAGGGTTGCCTATACTGCTTCCCCAAAACTAGGTCTTAGGTTTAATGCTAATAATCGAGCCCAGCGATCCAGGCCAGGCTAGATGTGTGTGTGTGTGGGGGGGGCGATTTCTCCCCCCACATGATGAACTCTGTTTGTGCGTGCCCACAGAGAGGACTCTGAGTGCCACCTCTGGCACCCGTGCCATAGGTTCGCCATCACTGATCTAGTCCAACTTCCTACTCAGTGCGGGACCGGGTAATCTAGTTCATTACCACACACTGGTTGACAAGTCTGTGCTTGAAAACCTCCAGAGAGGAAGGTTTAGGAAACTGGTTCCATTATCAAACCACTCTTGCCATTAAGAAATCTCTCCTCGTGTTCAGCTGCCCTATAAGCCTATTACAGCAGCTGGCCAACATTTTTCTTAAAAGGTGGTATCCAGAACAGTCACAAATCTCCAAATGAGAGCTCACCAGTTAAAGGTATATTTTATGCTGCCTGTTTCATTCAGCTTTCATCAATATACTACTCCCCCGCCTCTAACCAGGAGATGAAAAAACAAATTCCATGAATAACTATTAATCCTGCAAAACAAAAGATAAAGAGACTTGCAACCATGCAAATAATATGTAAAAGCTAAAGGAAAAATTCCAAATTTTTTTGCCCATGTTCAGGTTGTATCATTGGCCAGGTGGACATAGGCCCTTTCCGCGCGAACCTTAAGCTTTCTCTCCTCAAGTGGCGGCGGGGTCCTGAGAACACTCCCCACTGCAGGGGCGGTGACGAAGCAGCCGCCGAGAAGCTGCATCTCGGCGCCCCCCTCAACGCGCGGCATCCCTGGCGCTCCTCGAAATGGCGCCTTTTGATGACCCCGCGCAGAGTGCGGGGTCGTGGGTAGATTTTGGCGCTCAGAGAGGTAATGCGCTGAAATTAGCCTTTGCCCGGCAAAGGACTGCAAAGGTAAGTGGGGAAAGGGCCATAGAAATTCATCAGATGCATTCTGTTTTAACTGAAATCAAAAAAATCATATATACATTGTTCGTTATTGAGAATAATTCAATCATGTAAGCTTCTAGTTTGCGGACTGAGTTGGGACTCTAGGCTTGTCGATTTATTGGATTTCGAAGTAACGAATTAGAGGACAACCAAATTATGTTACGGGGATTCGGATTTGTTTTCGCAGAATTCAATCGGTACAGCGTTGGTGAAAACAATTAAAAATTGTCTTCAATTGTTTTCTCTTTATGTTTAAAATTATATTCCTTCTTTTCTTCCTCCTCTAGAATACACGAGAGCTTAGATTATCTAGAAGACAGAATTGTGGTTTTTCATTCCTCTTATCTCAAGGCAAGTGCCAACTCTGAAATTAAGACCACAGTTCCATTGGGACATTTCCTCCTTCCGCCTGCCTGCCTACAAGAAGGTTAGTGCATGTTTGTGTGTCGGGTGTGTGTGTGTGTGTCCCTGTGTGTAGAAATTGTCTGAAAAGTTACATGTAGTCAGCAATTCAAATATACCCAACAGCTTAAATGTCTTTCCTATGTTGTGTTGATTCCACTGGCCTTAGAAACATCTTGAAGATGCCAGCCACAGGTGCAGGCGAAACGTCAGGAGAGAATGCTGCTGGAACACGGCCATACAGCCCGGAAACCACACAGCACCCCAGTGATTCTGGCTGTGAAAGCCTTCGACAATGCAGAGGCTAAAATATTAGGAACTGGAAGAAAAGAAAAGAGAAATTACCTTTTTAATAGTTCAATTAAAATATATTCAATTTTAAAAATTTTTAAATATGTCATAAGCCATTTGGAATAAATAAATAAATATGGCTCTTGCAAATTACATTGGTGAATCTGCAATTCACCAGAAAACATTCCCAAATGTATGTGGTGAGCTGGGAGTATACACTTATCAGAGTTTTATACCGTGTTTCCCCGAATATAAGACAGTGTCTTATATTAATTTTTGCTCCCAAAGATGTGCTATGTCTTATTTTCAGGGGATGTCTTATTTTTCCTGTGTTTTGTTCGTTGGGCATGCTTCCAAACAAAAACTTTGCTACGTCTTACTTTTGGGGGATGCCTTAGATTTCGCACTTCAGCAAAACCTCTACTATGTCTTATTTTTCGGGGATATCTTATATTAGGGGAAACAGGGTATTGATGCGAATATTCTTCTGACAGAGAAAGTTGTATTTATGTGCTTGGAAAGTCAGCACTGCTGTTTAGAACTCAGAAAACCGCAATGATGAATTGTAGGGTGGTACTGTTCTGTTGGTAACAGCTGGTTTTTTTTTTCTTGAATGGGGAATCAGTATAAAATGTCAATGATGAATATTTTTTACATTCCATACAGAAATTAGGAGGGAAAATGGCAGTTTTATATGGGAGCAAATAACTGAACCCCTGAAACCTCAGGTAAGAAGAATATCTTGCATGTAAACAGATTTTAATGTCTGCTTTATTTGGTTTGTTAATTTTGTTATTTGAGTTTTGGTGCTTGAGTACACAGTGAGGAATATTACCTCCCCCCCACTTACTGGTAAATTGTAGTGCAAGCTTCCCCAAGCACAAAATGGTTGCTGGAGGATGCAAGGCCAGAAGCAGAGACACACATACAAAAAGGAGAAGTGCAGGGGAGAAGAGGCGGTAATTAATAAAGGAGAGCCAGCGTGGTGTAGTGGTTAAGAGCAGGTGGACTCTGGTGAACCAGGCTTGATTCCCTGCTCCTACACATGAAGCCTGCTGGGTGACCTTCGGCCAGTCACAGTTCTTTGTAACTCTCTGAGGCCTAAATATCTTATAAGGTGTTTGTTCTATGTAGAGGAAGAGAAGGGAATTTGTAAACCACCTTGAGTCTCCTTACAGGAGAGAAAGGCGGGATATAAATCCAAACTCCTCCTCCTCCTCCTCCTCCTCCTCCTCCTCCTCCTCTTCTTCTTCTTCTTCTTCTTCTTCTTCTTCTTCTTCTTCTTCTTCTTCTTCTTCTTCTTTTTCTTCTTCTTCACTGAAAACATTACATAAACTTCCCCTGACTTGTAAAGCTGTGCATGTCATCCAATACACGTACAAAGTTCTGTATTTTTGCACCGGACATGCTGCAGCAATGATTCTCCCACCCTGTGGAAAGACTCCAATGCAGTGGCAGGTAATAATCTATGGATTCAATAGTGATATATTCATTAGTTAAGGACAAAATTAATATTTATGGACCTGATTTCCCAGCTTGCTCATAAAACCACATCGTGGGTTTTATGCAAAGTTTTAACGATGATTATTGAACACCTGCAGGACAACGTACTTGCTGATGGCAGGAATGACGAAGAACGAAATGACAGGAGAGAAGGGTTGGAGAAAAGGTACATTTTCTTTCAACCGAGATTCTTTGTTGTAGAATGCTCCGCTTGGGTCTACCTAGTGCCTACCTAGCCCTACTCCCCCCCCCCCCATCCATTTAAAAATTTGAAAGTAAAAAATACATTTTGGCATAAATGCTCTTGAATGGCTTGCACTCATCTCACTAAACACAAAATAAAAGCTACCTGGTGGTAGAGAATTGCAGCTTAGCTCAACGGAGTTTCGAATGCATTAAAACAACAATACATTCTCCAGAAATTATAAGGGCAGCAATAATTTAAACAAAAAAGCGGACAATTGGGCTAAGAGCCCATGAAATAAGGATCCTTTGAGGGTGACCAGTGATCTCATTCTCCAGTCCCTTGCATTGGGCGCTATGGATTCCTGGGCGTGATACTGTATAGTTTGGATGGTCTTGGGACTTAGGCCCCTTCCGCACATGCAGAATAATGCACTTTCGATCCACTATCGCAATTGTTTGCCGGTGGATTTTGCTATTCCGCACAGCTGCAAAGTTTACGGAAGGTGGATTGAAAGTGCGTTATTCTGCATGTGCGGGACTTAGCATACCATATCATTTTGTATTTTGTGTCTCCAGCTAGTGAGATAGGTGCAAGCAATTATTATTTGTGGCTGCCCATTTGTAATTGATAAATACAATACAGTGGAACCTCAGTTTTTGTTGGTAATCCGTCCGAAAAGAATCGATGAAAACCGAAACCGATGAAAACCGAGGCAAACTTTTCCATAGGAATCAATGTAAATCCAATTAATTTGTTCTAGGCACTCCAAAAAACATACCCAAAACACATCTTTTGGTGAATAAACATAGTGTTTAATGCTGAAAACAGCAACAAACAATCACACTAGGACCAGCTTCAGAGCCAGTGGACTAATGTTGCACCAGAAAGCTGTCCAAAGAGGTCTGTTTCTGACGCCTCTTTAAGATTTGTCTGAAATGGGGCAAGACATTGTCATTAAACAAGTTGCAGACCCGGCCCGCAACAGCTTTGTCCGGGTGATTTTTCTCCACAAGCCCCTGCACCTTATTGCAAATCGATGAAAACCGAGGCCAATGATGAAAACTGAGACAAAATTATCACTGAAAAAAACAATGAAAACTGAAACCGATGAAAACCGAAGGCAATGAAAACCGAGGTTCCACTGTACTCAGCATTTGAGGGTGTCATTGTTTATTAACATTTGCATGTTCATAATTCCCTTAGGGTTCAGTGCTTTTCACATTGATAATATTATATATGCATCATATTCTGTCTTGTGGTGTGTCTGGAATCCCAAGCAGGGTTACATCCTGTTAGGAGAGGTTGGCGTGCAGATGGACCCAAGTCCAGTAAGAACAGGGGTGGGCAATTGTTTTTTCCATGGGGCCGCATAAGAAACAGAAAATACTGTGGAGGGCCGGGCCAAAAGGCAGGGGGGCAAGGCACTTTTGAAAGCCCCGCAGAAGCCGGCAGCCAAGGCAACCGGCTTCTGCGGGGCTTTCAAAGGCGCCTCGCTCCCCAGCATGGCAGGGGGGCCAGTCAGGGTCATCCGGCGGGCCGGATGTGGCCCCCGGGCCGTATAATGCCCAGGTCTGAGTAAGAAGGATCTCCAGTTAGCAAGGATCTGGTAGTAAGTGATGAGAAAGGTCTCAATCTGAGATCCAGGAGAGCAGCTGCCAGTCTGAGGCCCCTTCCACACATGCAGAATCGTGTACTTTCAATCCACTTTGCATGCACTTTGCAGCTGTGCGGAATAGCAAAATCCGCTCGCAAATAGTTGTGAAAGTGGATTGAAAGTGCGTTATTCTGCATGTGCGGAAGGGTCTGAGCAGACTATACTGATGTTTGTTTGTTTATTTATTTATTTATTTACTTTCTTTCTTATTTACTTACTTACTTACTTACTTACTTACTTACTTACTTACTTATTAATTATTACACTTATATACCGCCCTCCCCCGGAGGGCTCAGGGCGGTTCACAACAAATAAATAAAGGGCACACACCATACAATAGGTGGTGGTATACATTAAAATACAGCGTCCAATCATAAAACATATCAAACAACAACAACAGCAACAGATGGCGTCCAATAATTAAAACTCCCCTAAGAGGGAACAGCAGGGCCCCAGTTGTTAGAATAAAAAGCGGGGGGAGAGGAGGGGGCATCAGCGGCTGGTCTCCCCAACCAACAACCCGATTCTGCAATAAGGCAGCCTCACGTGTCAATTGGACTCAGCGGGCTCAGGAGACCATAACTCTGCTTGGATTAAGACTGTTTGATTCTCAGTTGGTAAACTGGTGGAGACAAAAAACCCAACACGGAGAAAAACTCCGTTTTTGTGAAAGACGAAAGAGATCACTTGGCCCACATGAATTACGCAGTTTCCTTGTCATTACAGTGAAGACCATCGAACCCCAAGGACACCAGGAAGTATGCCGGTGGCCTATATTCCGCTGCAGGATTATCCCGCTAGTAACATGGTAACAGGTAAAAGAGGATGGTTTTTTAAAAAGGAATTATTACTGTTTTAAGCAAAAAAAAAAAAGAGTCAGTTTTGTTTTATCTGGATTGATACAGAGTTACTCCAGTCCTAAATTGACTGAAATCAGTGGACTTAGACTGTGATAGAATGAGTTTTTTTAAATCTGTGTGTCGCTTTTAACAACAAACTCTTGTCCCTGAAATAGAAGTGAATACTTGCTTTTAAATAAAGAACAAGAGGAAGAAGAGTTTGGATTTATCCCCCCCCCCTTCTCTCCTGTAAGGAGACTCAAAGGGGCTTACAATTCCCTTTCCCTTTCCACCCCCACAACAAACACCCTGTGAGGTGGGTGGAGTTGAGAGATCTCTGAAAAGCTTTGACTAGCTAGCCCAAGGACACCCAGCTGGCGTGTGTTGGAGTGCACAGGCGAATCTAGTTCCCCAGATAAGCCTCCACAGTTCAAGCAGCAGAGTGGGGAATCAAACCCGGCTCTCCAGATTAGAGTGCACCTGCTCTTAACCACTATGCCACTGCTGCTCACTAACACTCCTAAAGTGTTAGGAAAGGCAAATTAGCATTCAAGGTGGGACCAGGTACCTCCGGGTCTCCCCACTTCGGCTCCAGCCTTGGGGTATTCAGAGGTGGGATCCAGCAGGTCCTCACAGGTTCCCGAGAGTAGCTTACTAATTATTTGTGTGTGCCGAGAGGGGGTTACAAATTGGTGATTTTGCCACGTGATTTTTGCCTTAGTTACGCCCCTCCTCTCAGCAGTAGCGCGCAGAACTTGAAGCAGTCTAGCAGGAGGTGCACCGGCGTGCGTGGCAGCCTGCGCCTGCATGCATTCATTTCCCACCCAAGGACCGGCGCAGCGGCTGTGTCCTTGCCGCAGGCCCACCCAGGAATGCCCCGCCCCCGGAATGCCCGGCCACACCCCCGTCGTGCCCCGCCCAGCCCCATTGGCGCTACGCGACTGTTTGAATCCCACCACCATGGGAACCTGTTACTAAAATTTTTGGATCCCACCACTGGGGGTATTATAATATTTGTGAAAGATAAATATAAGATCTCTAGACGGCTGGTGCAAGTAAGGGAAAATATATTTGATTAAAGGTAAAGTTTCTCCTTCAGTTGTGTCCGACCCTGGGGTACCACTGCAAGCAGTGATTTCATAGGCAAGCCATTTTTGTGGGGTAGTTTGCCATTGCTTTCCCTGATATTTGATTACTCAGTTAAAAAATTAGGGGAGGAAGAAGAAGAAGAAGAGTTTGGATTTATATCCCCCCTTTCTCTCCTGCAGGAGACTCAAAGGGGCTTACAATCTCCTCGCCCTTTCCCCCTCACAACAAACACCCTGTGAGGTGGGTGGGGCTGAGAGAGCTCAGAAGAGCTGTGACTAGCCCAAGGTCACCCAGCTGGCGTGTGTGGGAGAGTACAGGCTAATCTGAATTCCCCAGCTAAGCCTCCACAGCTCAGGCGGCAGAGCTGGGAATCAAACCCGGTTCCTCCAGATTAGATACATGAGCTCTTAACCTCCTACGCCACTGCTGCTCCTGCTGCTGATTTTAAATTTAGTAATAAAATCTATTTTTCCTTTATTTGTCCCATAGACCTTGGTCGTATTTTTATTTCTTGGTGACTGAGGCAGTCTTTTCTTTTCTTGTCATTATAATATTTGTGATAATGATTTCTTTCTTTTGACCTAGCCGTCTTTCTTTTGGAAAGAACGGTTTCAAAACCTAAGCCGTGACAACGGTACCGTGCTTGTTACAGCTATACCTTTTTTTGCTTACCTTATAGGTTATGTCTCTGCAAAAGAGATGAAGAAGTATCGTGGGGAGATACGGGATTTCATTCCTGGCCGCTCTGGTTACTTGGTGTATTGTATACAGAGTGACACCAGTTTTTTCTCTGGTAGGAAACCAAACTTGAAACGAAAGTTATAAATAACGTTCAATTTCTTATGAAGAGCACTCTGCTTCTAAATATTCTTCCTTGTGGTCCCTGTTCTCATACTGCTAGATTACTTTTACCCGGAGCTGTGCTGCTGGAAGGGCTGCCGAGTACACACTAGATAGTTCTGCATTGCTCTGATTCTATATCTAAACGATTTGTAACATTTCCTATTACTTAGTGTTCTTCAAAAGTCTAATCATTAAAGATCTTGTTACATTTATACTCTTAGAAATGCTGAAATATCGTGCTTACTGGTTTCTGTTTTGGACCTTGGAACATTCTAAGTGCATTCTGGTTTCTGCTTTGGACCTTGGAACATTTTAAGCAAAATGACCACTTTTTTAGTACCGGTTCTTCATTACCCGTTTGAGAACTCTAGCACTGAATTACCACTTGACATTAGGGTTGCTGACTGTTTGCAAAGATCCACTCTAATCAAGACAGGAAGAAGCAGGGAGGATAGCATTGTGTCCTGTTTGGGTCTCCGATCCCACGGTTAGCCCAAAACCATGGCCTCTAGGTGGCAGCCTTTGATAAGAATATTGAAAAACATGCTTGGTGTATCTCACTGAGACAGAACATGGTTATTACTGCAGTGGTGGGATCCAAAATTTTTAGTAACAGGTTCCCATGGTGGTGGGATTCAAACAGTGGCGTAGCGCCAATGGGGCTGGGCGGGGCACGACGGGGGCGTGGCCGGGCATTCCAGGGGCGGGGCATTAATAATTTCTGTGTTACTGTAAAAAACTCTTACTGTAAAAAAAAAGTTCCTCATTTCCAGCTGGTATCTTTCTGTCCATAATTTAAACTCATTCTAGCAAGTCCTATCGTCTACTGCCAACAGAAACAACTACTTCTCCTCCAATTGACTGCCTGTCAAATACTTAATACTTTCAAATACTTAATTTTGTTTCTAGAAATCAAAAGAAGGATACTTTCCTTAAACAAGGAACTTTACCATATTTCTAAAACATGTTTTTAAAACAGCCCAACAGGGAGAATTATCCCGTTTTCTACCTTCGCGAACCAGCCACATAGGAAACAACAGGACTTTATGATTTTTTGGACCTAATGGAATTTCTAAGGGAAAAGCAGACCCAATTAGTAACCTCCTCTCGGCACACACAAATAATTAGTAACCCACTCTCGGGAACTGGTGAGAACCTGCTGGATCCCACCTCTGTATTACTGGTATATGTATCTCACTGAATCTGATACTAAGCTCAGGTGTTATTTGCAATTGGCATAACTTTTTTCCCCCTGAGTAGGGTAACCAATTCCCTTTTGAGTGGGCACTAAATGTCCTACTGCCCCAGGGGCGTGTTCTAAGCAGGCATCCAAAATTTTGGTTGGCCTCGGAAGCAGGAAAAAAAAATCTGTGGCCACTACCTTCGGGTCTGCCTTCCTCCAACCTTCCTCATCTCTGTGCTGAGCTGAATCTAAAAAGAAGGCATTTATGAACCTTTCTTTTCAAGAGAGGAGTTCTGGAGTAATTGGCTCCTTCCGCACATGCAGAATAATGCACTTTCAAACTGCTTTCAATGCTCTTTGAAGCTGTGCAGAATAGCAGAATCCACTTGCAAACAGTTGTGAAAGTGGCTTGAAAACGCATTATTCTGTGTGTGTGTAACCTCAGCTTGTGGGTTCTGTGGGGCAGTACTTGGAAGGAGTTGCAAAGAACCAAATTTAAACAAAACAGTTTACTTCTCTTTACAAATAACATTAAACATCAACATTTAACATTACAATTCCACCCGGGGTCCCTTATTTGAGGTTGCATTTTTCAAGTCATTCTAGGTGCAGTCTACTGATGCCGCTTGAAGTCAGATTCTTCTTAACACCAGAAGTGGGTTGGCTCACCAGAAGACTCCAAGGGCTTGATGAACTGGATGCAACATCATGAAGGTTTCCAGGAGACCTCTCACCCATTACAACCACAAAAAGAAACCCTTAACAAGGTGTTAAGGGCTTATAGAAATCAAGGTCCGAGTCTGGTAGCCTTGTCTTCTCCAAAGAGCTCTGCAGCCTTTCTGCTGCTCTGAGTCTCCACCCCCTTACTGGTTCAACCCATTCTGGGCATGTGGGTTACATGTGCGGAAGGGGCCACTCTCACAGAAGCCTGCATGTTGAAACCTTATATTGGTTGTTGTGGGTTTTCCGGGCTGAGTGGCCATGGTCTGGTAGATCTTGTTCCTAATGTTTCGCCTGTATCTGTGGCCGGCATCTTCAGAGGTGTATCACAGAGAGAAGTCTGTTGCACCCTGTGTCTAGATGCCAGTTACAGATGCAGGTGAAACATTAGGAACAAGATCTACCAGACCACAGCTTGGAAAACCCACAACCAACCAGTTGAATCCAGCCGTGAAAGCCTTAGACAAACCTTATATTATTCATAACTAAATCATCCATGTGGATTATTCTGGAAGAGCCTGTAAACTTTCTCCACATAGATTAAATTCCACCGTGAATGGCAGAATGTCTGGCTTTGTTTGAGGGGCAAAGCAGCCTCCTGGTTTGTGTACCAGTGATAAAAAAAGATGCACATTCTAAACTTCACCTTTTTTAAAATGTGGAGATATATTTCTGTGCTGGAAGAAAAGGGGATTGTGAAAGGCAGCTCTGAGTTCATGGTTAAGTGTATTGTGTGGAGTTATAAGAAATAGTTTGGTTGGGTGGCAGATTTTTTTTTTTAAAGGAAGCTATTTCCCTACCTCCTGTGAGTTTTAGTTCACATCAGACGGAGAGGAGTGTCATTTTGATATATGACTCCAGGCCTACAACATCTAGCAAGAGAAAGGAGTGTTGGGCAAGTGACTGTATGTGTCAGGAGGAAACTGATAATAGCAAGAAAGTAGGAACTTTTTTAGATAACCTGAAGCGGAACCAAACAAGAATAGAAATCTCTGTGACACAATACTTTAGTGTCACACGGCATAACTTGGCAGCCCTGCCCCTGTGAGGCAATTTACATTTTTGACAACACTGTTTGACATAAGATCTTAGCTCTCTAATTATTATGTGTCACGGGCCTACTAAAATGCTTTGGCTTTAGGGGCTGATGTGGAAAAATACCAAGTCTGTGCTACTCGCTGTTCACTATGCAGTAAGGAATGCAGGAATCTACGAATTCTTTAGCTGCCACCCAAAATCCCTCTAGGGATTTGGTAATGACGTTTTTATTATGCAACACCACCCAAGCAACAGTTTCAACTAATGCTACTGGACAGGGAAGTCTAACAAAGAAGATGGAACCAGCAGGGACTTTTCCACTATTGGGTCTGAGTTTCTGATCAAAAACTGTGATTCAGCGACGGGCAAACTGAGCTCTCTCCAGATACCCGTAGCATTGTACATCTTTCTGCCTCAATGCACTCATCCTTGCTTACTGGCAACTGTTCTATCTTGTGATAAATCTCACTGACTGTTTAACCTCACTGTCTATACACTACTTGAGGTCAAATGCAGATTTTTCGAGGGAATGAACGTGTGAGAAGAAGGAGGTTTGGATTTATACCCCACCTTTCTCTCCCGTAAGATGGCTTACACGCTCCTTTCCCGTCCTGTCCCCACAACAGACACCTTGTGAGGTCGGTGGGGCTGAGTAACGAAGAACTATGACTAGCCCAAGGTCACCCAGCAGGAATGTAGGAGTGGGGAAACACATCTGGTTCACCAGATAAGCCTCTGCCACTCAGGTGGAAGAATGGGGAATCAAACCTGGTTATCCAGATTAGTATTCCCCTGCTCTTAACCACTACACCAGGGAGAACAATGTATATGTTCCCAATGTTCTCATATTTGGTGACGGTCTGAAAAGGGCTCTGCCTGTACATTCCTCTTGATAATACAATCATAATGTTGATACCGGATCTGATTTGAAGCCTTTGGTACAGTGTCGGGTGTTTGACAAACAGTTTCCTACAGTTAAAGTGCCAAATGCCTGAATTTTTTCTCTCCAAGCTTCCTGACAACATTTTTGCCCTTTTGTTATCTTTCTGTGGTTTCCTTATCATTTCTCTGTGCTTTCTCAAACCACCTTTGATCTGATTTTCAGAAAGCAAGGGGGACAGACGAGCAAACCGTGGAAAGATAAGAGTGCCGGTGACAATATTAGGAGGCTTAGAAGGGAAAATGCTGCAGTTCGGTACCCAAACCATAGGATAACCTCTGTGAGAAAAATCCTCAAAATCAAATCCTGCAACCTGGATACAGAATGGACTAGTTCTACATTATTGGCTAGTCGACAACCCTATTCCAAGATGGAGAATAAGTACAAAGCAAATTAACCCAGTGTTTTAAGTGGCTTGTTAGAGTAGCTCTGCCTGGCAGTGTCTCCAAAGGGTGTGATTGGTAAACCTAGGCTCACAATGCCAAAACACTGCATCATCGCCCTGAACTGAGCTGGCCAAACAGGTGGGGCTCTCTAGACACACATCCAAGTCCCCTGGCTCCTGTGTCCCTTTAACCTCCAGTCTGCTGCAAACAGAGTTGAAAATGCAAATCCACAAACACTGCTAGAAAGCCACACCCTAATTTCCGGGAATTGCCATCCATTCCACCTTTCATAATTATGACGCAATTGCAATATCACCATCAAGCACGTACACAATGTAGGGGTTTTTTTTTTAGAGAAAACAACCGCGAAGGTCACAAAACTCTGATGCAACTATGCCGGGATTCACACCAGAGATTCCCTGAGAATGTTGTTTTAAAATCCAGATTTTGGCAAAACAATAGGAAAGGAATAACGAGCAGAGATACAATCAGAAAAGTAAACAGGGTACGTGTTACGTTGCTATTGAGAATCCCCTCAATGACGTTTTTGTTCCATCTCCCTCCCAATGACTTGAGGTTGGTATATGTAGCTCACCGTTGATCCTTACAACAAGACTTTGAGAGAAGAATTTGGTCCAAGGTCACATCACGGCTAAATGAGGCTCAGAATCCAGGGTTTATTTTATTTTATTACTTATTTAATTTGATTTAATAGAAGAAGAAGAAGAAGAAGAAGAAGAAGAAGAAGAAGAAGAGGAGGAGGAGGAGGAGGAGGAGGAGGAGTTTGGATTTATATCCCCCCTTTCTCTCCTGCAGGAGACTCAAAGGGGCTGACAATCTCCTTGCCCTTCCCCCCTCACAACAAACACCCCGTGAGGTAGGTGGGGCTGAGAGAGCTCTGAGAAGCTGTGACTAGCCCAAGGTCACCCAGCTGGCGTGTGTGGGAGTGTACAGGCTAATCTGAATCCCCCAGATAAGCCTCCACAGCTCAGGCGGCAGAGCGGGGAATCAAACCCAGTTCCTCCAGATTAGATACACGAGCTATTAACCTCCTACGCCACTGCAGGTCGCCCACCATCCCCTTCCAAGCTCAGAGATGGGTTACAGCATAATTTAAGCACAAAAATAAATATCTATACTCATTAAAACAGCCAACGTTAACTTTGTTATTAAAACATCCTACAAATTTTACAGTTCCAATTGTTTCATGTGGCAGCACTAAATATCTTCGGGTGCGGTACGTTCATCATTCAAGTTTACATCTTCTTATCTGCTTAGTTGATGCTTCCAGAAAACTGTTGGCATGACCGTTAACTCCATGACTTGCTATTGACCTTCCATTTTTGATTTAGTAATATTACATTCCTTTCTATCTCTGTTTCTTCATTTCCTGAATCACCTTGTTCCTTGTGCCTAACTTCCCGGTCCTGATGATTATTAACAATTCTTTCTTCAATAGCGCATGCCATCGAAGCACTCCTTTCTGCGGTTTCTAATAAAAATATTGCAAAGCAGAGATTCTTGCGAATTCAAAAGCAGCCCCGTAGATTGGGAACTCTCAGTTCCTGGACTCTCAAAATCTGGAGCCAGCCCAGCCGGGACAGCATGGTTGAAATGGTACCAAAGGGCAACACCAAGAAAACCAAGGCATAGCCCTCATAGTTAGGGGTGTATTGCCCAGGGGGACATATGGGGTCAAATGTCCTCAGGCTGCGGCCATTTAGTCATGTGGGGTGTGGAAAATCACCCCCACACCCCTCCTCTTCCCCCCTGGGTCCATATACTGACTTCAAGACCTGATGCAAAAAAAGGTGTTTGGTCATGGTGTGGGAGGGTGGCCGCCCATAAAGGGGGGGGGGGGGCTCAGGTTTTGCACTGGACTACATTTTCCCTAGATACGCCTCTGCTCGTAGCCCGTGGACAACCCCGTGGATTTTACTATTTACAACAGCTTTATATCGTTTTTGCTCGTGTCACTTCCACAGGAATTTGTTTTTTGCTGGCGATTTTGACATCTTTCAAAACAAATTGAGCTAGTATGTCAGGTTTTCTACCTTCTTCCATTTCTTTGTTATTGTACATTAATAGGTGCCGTGTGAGTGGTTTGTTAGATTAGGCAGATAGGATTTGGGGTAGATTGGATACTGTGATAATTAACAGAGCAGCTCGCTGCAAGAAGATGTGGCAATTGATTGACTGGCGTGAGTAATAAATAACCGCAAAAATAGAACATGAATCAACATGAATGTTGTAACTCGGTGTTAATTTTAACACCCTGTTTAGAACTGAGAAGATCCTTCCCACTTAGTGGCGCTTGATAGCAGTTTAGGATTCTTCGAGGAGAAATCTCTGGACGTTGACCAGAAATCCATCTTGGGGATCCTAAGTCGGGTGGAAATGAGGCATAAAGATGTTCTAGATCAGCGGTCTGCAACCTGCGGCTCTCCAGATGTTCATGGACTACAATTCCCATCAACCCCTGCCACCATGGCCAATTGGGGCCGATGGGAATTGTGGTCCATGAACATCTGGAGGGCTGCAGGTTGCAGACCCCTGTTCTAGATAAATGAAAATAATTCTAAATAAATAAGTACAGAATCTTGTTTGAATCTGATGGGTTGGATCCAATGACGTCCAGGCGGAATAGGGTTCCCAACCTTCAGGTTGGAACTGGAAGTGTCCCAGAATTACAACTGATCTCCAGTCTAGAGACATTAGGAGAAAATGTCAGTGTCAGGACTACAACTCCCAGCATGCACCAGTTCCCGCCCTTTCCCCTGTCAGAGCGGGAAAACGAACAAGGAAGCTACACCCTACCGAAGCTTCACAACCAATAAGAGATCAGAGGCTGGGCGGGAGGAGAGAGTTGATTGGCCGTTGCTGTTCTCCTGGAATGAAATAAATACTGGAACGGAGGGCAAGAATCCTTAGTTCCAGCACCCTGTAGTTAGGGTCGACATAAGTCAATAAAGTCTTCCTTTTAAAGCTAGCTTTGTTTGAGTGTGTTCAGCCTTACAGACAGCTATGGCATTATATCTCACAGAAGTCCCTTCCCTCCTTACAAGTCACCTTCCTGAGGCTCTAACTTCAAAATCTCCAGGAATTTCCTAACCTGGAATTGGTAACTCTAATCCGGGGGTCTGCAACCTGTGGCTCTCCAGATGTTCATGGACTACAAATCCCAACAGCCCCTGGCAGCATGGCCATGCTGGCAGGGGCTGATGGGATTTGTAGTCCATGAACATCTGGAGAGCCGCAGGTTGCAGATCCCTGCTCTAATCTGTAAAGTGAAGAGACTTCCTCTAATGGAAAAAATAGTAAAGCTTTGATCCTAGGACGGTAACCTTCTAAGTGGTCCTTGGCCCTAAGGATATCTAGTTGGCCTCACCCAGAGTCAGGGGCTTTTTCAGCCCCGGTTCCAGCCCGGTGGAACTCTCTGTCAGCTGACCCCAGGACCCTGCAAGAAAGAGAGGTTCCATCTGGCTTTGGGTTGAGGCCATTCTGTGAACCAGTGCAATCCAACTGAAATAGTTGGCCTCCCAAATCATAAGTGATAATTAACATCTTGCTCTTTTCCATCTTGTGCTCTCGACCTCTCTTCTCCCCTCCCTCCCCGCAATAAATAAACACACAGAGATGGGGGTTGAGTTAACTGTAGGCTTAGATGTATTTTATTGACTGATTTGTAATCTCCATAGGAATTGTTTTTTAGAATTTGCATAGAAACTGAATTTAGAATTTAATTTATGTAGCTGTGTTGATTTTTACCCTGTTGTAAGCTGCCTTGAGCCTGATTTCAGTTGGGAATGGGGCAGGGTATAAATTTAATAAAATAAAATAAAAAGGAGGAGGAGGAACCAGTGGATCCAACTGCTTCTTTCCTGAGCTGGAATCAGTGGATCCAACTCTTTGATGGCTATAGCTCTGTCCAACGAGCTGAGATCCACAATTTTAAAAAATGAGGAAGACTCTCTCTCAGACTTCAAGGCCTCTTCATGGGTTCAAGTGAGACCTGAAGGTAGCAGACCAATGTGTTTGAACGCAGATTTTCCCCAACGCAATCGAAAGAGGGGGGAAAAAACTTGAAAATCAAATAGAACTTGACTTCACACATTTTGATCGATGGCAACTCGTTTGAACACCTTGGTATCGATATCAGTTTGTTCTGGAGTCCTGTGCCTACATTTCTTTAAAAAGTTCTTTTTAACATTCTTGTAATTTAAAACATTTAGTTCCATCAGTATTTTAGAAGACCTGGGTGTCCACCGGTCCATTGATTTGAAATGAACATTACCAGTACCTGGGATTCTAGAAACCACTAGAAAGAAAGCATGTTGTTTCACAATGGAAAAAAGAAAGCTTTAGATGCATACTGAAATAACAATCCCCTGTTAAGCTTCTTTATCAAATGCTGAAGGGATCAGTCCTTCTCTCAAGCCTCCAGAGCTGCAGGCTCTTCAAGATTTTGAAGTCGCAGGACTCAACTCAACAGAGCGTGAAGTTCTGATAAACCCAAACCAACAGGCTTGTACGCTTAAAGCCGTTAGTCTCACAGGGTTTAAGTGCGCTTAACTCCATGCTGAATCAAGACCCCAAAGTCTGCAGCGTCTTTCCGTAAGTCATCACCAAGACGAAACGTGCAATTAAAGCTTGCCTTCGGTTAACCTTCCCAATTAGTCAATGAAAAACCGAAACCCTAAATAGGTGGGCGTAGTAGAGTCTAAGTCATGAGAAACTCTACGGGTTACTTCATTTCAATTTGTGCATTTGCCTTTTAGCAAATCCATTTAGCACCTTCTCTTTAGCCAATTTCCTATTACTTAACTGGATACTCATCTTGCCAGATTTAGAGATCAATCCTCCATCTGGCTATTCATGCACAAGTCTCTTTGAGGTCAGCGGTCAAATCAGAATCCTGTTTTTTTTTTAATATCATCAAATGCAGGAACCTGTTCTTGTATATTTATTTATTTATTTATTTATTTATAATGAGATTTATAAGCCGCCTCACCCCCGAAGGGCTCGAGGCGGCTCACAGAATGGCTGCACATTCAATAACAATCAATAAAACCTATCAAGTACAAGAGTGCAGCTTAATTCATTAAAACATAAAACTTTAAAACTTAAAAGCGATTTCAATTACATACTGGTTAAAATATCAGAGCGCCCGGACTAGGGGCCAATGGAGGGAGGGGATAGGTCGGCCCAAGATGGAAACCAGGGCCCGGCCAGATGGAAACGGCAGCTTCAGTGGGGGGTGTAGGTAGGGCAGCGTAGCCCCCCCCAAGGCCCAGTGGAATAGCTCGGTCTTGCAGGCCCTCTGGAACTCACCAAGGTCCAGCAGAGTCCCGGACAGCTGGAAGTGAAGCATTCCCGCAGGCAGGAACCAGGAGCACGTAAAGGCCCTGGCCCGAGGTCAAGGCCAGCCGCACCATCGCAGGGCCAGGGATCTCTCCAGCAGCTCTGCCGCCTTGACGTGGCAGCGGCCTGTTTGGGACATAAGGGGTGATGCAGTCCCGCAGGTACGAGGGCCCCATGCAGCGCAAGGCCTTAAAGGTCATTACCAACACCTTGAAAACGATCCGGAACTCCACTGGGAGCCAGTGCAGGCAGCGCAGCACAGGGGTGATGTGATCTGAATAACCACCACCTGTCAAGAGCCGGGCTGCGGCGTTCTGGACCAGCTTCAACTTCCGGATCAGTCGCAAGGGAAGGCCAGCGTGAAGCGGGGTGCAGTAATCCAACCTCGAGGTGACCGTGCGGCATGGATCACAGTGGCCAGGTCGGACTGGGAGAGATAGGGAGCCAGCCGCCGAGCCTGGCGGAGGTGAAAAAACGCAACCCGGGTAACATGGGCCACCTGGCCCTCCATCGATAGTGAAGAGTCCAGGCGGACCCCCAGGCTGCAGGCCAAAGATACTGGGGCCAACTCAACCCCCTCCAAGACTGGCGGCCGAAATTCCCCTGGTCTCTCCCCCCGGGTTGGTATTGGTATTGGTATTTCTTCATATCCTACTCCCAATGTAGCATTATTTTTAAATAGCACATTCTTTGCTGAATCGGAGGCAAAGAACTGAGTCAATTGTGCCATCTGACAAACTGCTTCAATCTCTCCCATTTGTAATACACAAAAGGTTCATTTATTCTCTCTCTGTTTTGTTTGGATTTCATGTAGAATTAGAAAATCACTAGCTGTTTGTCTTTGTATTCTGGAAAATATTCAGGTTTACTGTTTGTCTTTGTAATCTGGGAAATGTTCAAGTTTACTTGCTATTTAGTTTTTCCGTAAGTGCTTCTTCCCTCCTGTCTTTTTACTTCCCTTTCAACCCTTTTTCTGTTCCCACCCCACCATATTCCCGGATAAGCACTCCATTTTTCCCCTAAGGACATAACCACAATGGATCAATACAAATTCCTTATCAGTTCTGTGCATCTAACAATGTCACCCTCCAACTCACTGAAGCACTTGGGTTTTTCTGTAATGTGACGCTTGTCTGTTGCAAAGATTGCCAAACTCTTTGTTCACTCACTATTTATTTTGGTGGAGACCAAGCTCTGTTGCAAAATGATGCAGTTGTCTGGTAACAGGAGCACCTTCCTTACGAGGAGAGGCTGCAGCGTTTGGGACTCTTTAGATCGGAGAGGAGACGTCTGAGGGGGATATGATTGAAGTCTATAAAATTACGCATGGGGTTGAAAATGTTGACAGAGAGAAATTTTTCTCTCTTTCTCACAATACTAGAACCAGGGGGCATTCGTTGAAAATGCTGGGGGGAAGAATTAGGACTAATAAAAGGAAACACTTCTTCACGCAACGTGTGATTGGTGTTTGGAATATGCTGCCGCAGGAGATGGTGATGGCCACTAACCTGGATAGCTTTAAAAGGGCTTGGACAGATTTATGGAGGAGAAGTCGATGTACGGCTACCAATCTTGATCCTCCTTGATCTGAGATTGCAAATGCCTTGGCAGACCAGGTGCTTGGGAGCAGCAGCAGCGGCAGAAGGCCATTGCTTTCACCTCCTGCCTGTGAGCTCCCAAAGGCACCTGGTGGGCCACTGCGAGGAGCAGAGTGCTGGACTAGATGGACTCTGGTCTGATCCAGCAGGCTCGTTCTTATGTTCTTGTGTCCTTAACAGTGATGGATGACAGAGGGATGGTATGTTTCAGAAAGTGCATTTTTATTTGCAGTCGATTGAAAAGGGCCCTCCCCCAATTAAATGTGAACGCAAAGCCGCACTCCAGTGGTGCCCTCTGTCAAATTTAAAAGGAGTTTGTGGCCTGCCCGGAATTAATTCATACGAATACACAAGTGTACCAGAAAGAAACTCTAAAATGAACATAAGAATCTGGCTTATCTTGAACCTGACCCACACTGCCCAATCCAGGGTTAGGTTGGAAGACCACCCAGGGGTACCAGGGTCCCCAGTGCAGTGGCAGGCGATGACAAACCACCTGTGAACATTTCTTGCTGTAAAACCCTACGGGGTCACCATAACTTGGCTGAGACTTGACAATGAAACAAACAAAACATATAAAAAGAAGCTGGGAAAGAATGACCATTCGATTCCAGAAACCAAACGAGCATCTCGTGAGACAAAACTAACCAACTTAGACTAAATATTTGGATTTACTAATCAGCTGCTTTGTGGTAGGCGATAACAGTGAACTGAACCAGGCATTCTTCTTCTGGGCGGGGTGTCTGGATCGTTGCACCCGTTGACTTAAGCATGTCACGGTTACTCCTGTCCAATTATAAGGCTAAAGGGGAAGTGTCAGCTTGTGAGCTATGCAAAAACTGGTTGTCTTATCTTCTTATGAGGGGCTGGGACAGATTTATGGAGGAAAAGTCGATCTGTGGCTCCCAATCCAGGGGGCATACATTGAACCAGAACCAGGGGGCATACATAGAACCAGGGGGCATACATTGAAAATGGTGGGGGGAAGAATTAGGACTAATAAAAGGAAACACTTCTTCATGCAATGTGTGATTGGTGTTTGGAATATGCTGCCACAGGAGGTGGTGATGGCCACTAACCTGGATAGCTTTAAAAGGGGCTTGGATAGATTTATGGAGGAGAAGTCGATCTATGGCTACCAATCTTGATCCTCTTTGATCTGAGATTGCAAATGCCTTAGCAGACCAGGTGCTCGGGAGCAAAAGCTGCAGAAGGCCATTACTCTCACATCCTGCATGTGAGCTCCCAAAGGCACCTGGTGAGCCACTGTGAGTAGCAGAGAGCTGGACTAGATGGACTCTGGTCTGATCCACCTGGCTTGTTCTTATGTTCTTATGTTCTAATCTTGATCCTTCTTGATCTGGGGTTGCAAATGCCTGAGCAGACCAGGTGCTCGGGAGCAGCAGCAGCAGCAGAAGGCCATTGCTTTCACCTCCTGCATGTGAGCTCCCAAAGGCATCTGGTGGGCCACTGTGAGTAGCAGAGTGCTGGACTAGATGGACTCTGGTTTGATCCAGCAGGCTCTTTCTTATGTTCTTAAATGGTGAGGAGGGAAAAAAGGAAAAATTGAGCTGTTATTCCATTCCAGAAATTGAATGGAGAACCAGGGAGACAATCCCATACAGTGCAGGAGACGTACTTGGTTTAGACTCGCTGCATGCTGGCAAGAACTCAGTATGCAGTATGAAAGGGAGGCAAACCACCATGACATTCTTCTTCACGGTACAATAGTATCTGTCAAGCAATCTTAACCTCTTTTCATTATAACCTACAACTCATTGTTGCTTCAGCAACTGGAAACACTTTCAGCGACAAGCTGTGCAAAAACTCAGCTATAATATGCCGAAGTTATTGCCAAGGCTTCTCAGGGGCTGGGACCCAACAAATGAGATCACAGGCAACTGAAGCAGGCTTCAGACAAGTCCAAACATGGTTACTGGAAACGAAAAGGGTGAGAAATAGGTAATATAGGACAAGACAGGCAGGAAACGCCAAAATTTTAAAAGATGGGCCAGTCCTAAATCAGATTAGCTTGTGCACTCCAACACATGCCAGCTGGGTGACCTTGGGCTAGTCACAGTTCTTTGGAGTTCTCTCAGCCCCACCCACCTCGCAGGGTGTTTGTTGTGGGTGGGGGGAAGGAGTTTGTAGGCCACCTTGAATCTCCTTAAAGGAGAGAAAGATGGGATATAAATCCAAACTCTTCTCCTCTTCTTAGATTATTCCACAGCGGAGAGGTCTCAGTCTCTATGCCCCGTTGTTGGTTCTCATAAGAACATAAGAACGAGCCAGCTGGATCAGACCAGAGTCCATCTCGTCCAGCACTCTGCTACTCGCAGTGGCTCACCAGATGCCTTTGGGAGCTCACAGGCAGGATGTGAAAGCAATGGCCTTCTGCTGCTGCAGCTGCTGCTCCCGAGCACCTGGTCTGCTAAGGCATTTGCAACCTCAGATCAAGGAGGATCAAGATTGGTAGCCACAGATCTCCTCCCTAAATCTGTCCAAGCCCTTTTTAAAGCTATCCAGGTTAGTGGCCATCCCCACCTCCTGTGGCAGGATATTCCAAACACCAATCACACGTTGCGTGAAAAAATGTCTCCATTCTGTGTGCAACAAGATGCTGGATTGGATGGACCCATGGCCTGATTTGTCAGCATTCTTCTTTTATTCTTATTCCTGAGTAAGGATTCTGAGCGGGGATTAAGGAGAAGAGTCACAATTTAGTGGTACAATATACTGGCTTACATTATGTAACCAGCCTTAAGTCTCAGGGTGAAAGGTGAAAGGTAAACAACCTGGAAGGCAAACAACCTGAAGACGTAAAAATGCCTGCATCCGCTGTAAAGTGAACAGGGCTATAGAGTCGGCCTGAAATTGGGCAAGATTTGAAGTCTCCCCCCTCACCTTGAGCCTATGAAATCCGAATTCTCCTATTACCTCCAGTGCATACACAGATAAGCATGTGTGACTGAAACTGCCCATTTATCCAGATGTGGTCCCTGAGTGTTTTTTGAAAGCAAAAGTTGGCCTCTCTCTTACAGATGCAAGATTTCCCGTTACGTTGTTTATTCGATGCCTCCTGGTTGTGATCACACACTGATTTACATTCTGTCATCCACTTCCAGTCTCAGGGAGAGACAGATATGAAATTAACATACATGAAATTAACAAATGTCTTGGTCCACTGTAGTTATGTCTTCCACATCATGATGTTTCCCATCGTGGTTTTGATATATTGAGGGTCAGCATAAAAAATTAAATGGGAATTTTTTGGGAGTTTTTCGAAAGCCTCAGACGACATTCAAAGGCCAGCGCGTGATACAGAAAGAGTCTAGAAACTCAGAAATGCCTACAACATATGTATAGTATTGTATGATGTGTCAACATATTTTATCTTTTAATGCCAGCAATATACACAATGTCTTTTTTGAAGTTAAAAGAAAAAAAATTCAGACTTCTGGTATGAGGGGAGGACCAAAATTTTTTACATGGCTTTCCAGATGTGGAAGGGATGAGTGTACATTGTTTATGAGATGGCTCCTTGTTGTGACTGTTTTTATTATGTACATCATGTAATCCACCTCCAGTGTCATGGAGAAAAGAGGATGTGTGTGTATGTATATGTGTATGTGTGTATATGTGTGTGTGTATATATGTGTATGTGTGTATATATGTGTATATGTATGTGTACATATATGTGTGTGTGTATGCGTGTATATAGATAAATAGATAGACAGATAGATGATAGATAGATGTGTGTACATATATGTATTTGTGTGTATGTATATATGTATGTGTGCATATATATGTATGTATGGGTGTGTGTATATTTACGTGTGAATATTTGTGTGTACATATATGTATGTGTGTATATAGGTAGGTAGGTAGGTAGGTAGATTAGACAGACAGACAGACAGACAGACAGACAGTCAAGGTTTTGTTGTGAGGGGGGAAGGGCACGGAGATTGTAAACCCCTTTGAGTCTCCTACAGGAGAGAAAGGGGGGATATAAATCCAACTCTTCTTCTTCTTCTTCTTCTTCTTCTTCTTCTTCTTCCCTCAGCCCTGTGATGTGAACCCACCGGGCTGGAGCCGGGCCTGAACTTTGGCGGGCTGTCAGGGCCGAGGGGGAGGCGCGCGGCGGGAGGCGCGCGGCGGCCTGGAGGCGCCCCTGTTCCCCCCCCCCCCTCCCCGCCCGCTGGCTGGCTGGCTGGCGCCTGTCCTGCGGCCCCGGGGCTAAAGTTCCCCGCCGAGGCTGAGGGCGGCGAGAGAGGCCGGGCGGGCAGAGCCGAGCTTGCAGGGAGGGAAAGCGGCGGCGGCGGCGGCGGCGAGGGCAATGGCGGCGGCGGGCGCGAGCAACCTGTCGGTGGTGGTGCACAAAGCGGGGGACCTGCGCTTGGTAGGGCTGCTGGCCGCAGGGAGGGAGGCGGCAGGGAGGGAGGCTGGCTCGCCCTCGCCTTGCAACGCGGCTGCGGGGTTGCCAGCTGCGGGTGGGGAGATTCCGGGAGACGTGGGGACAGCGTGCAGGTGAGGAGGGAGAGCTCAGCGTGGAGGGGGTGTTGGCTCAGTTTGCATGCCAGAAGGACAGCTTGCCCTTTGCTCCAGCAGAGCTGATTCCTGCAGTCTGGGGGGGCGGGGGGGATCAGGTATTCGGGCTGTGGAAAGTTCCATGATTTACCTGTCTGAATTGCAGTGTGGCTGTACAGGTAGCAGAAAAATCCAGCCCCTCCCCCAACACCTGAAAGACGACCTTCACCCAGGCTGTGATCACCTTTCATGAGTCAGCGCTGGCTCCAACCTGACCAAGTGTGCATTGCATTGACTCATGGAGCACCTTCCTTGGGAAATTGGGTGGTTTCATCCACTCTTAAAGACTTCCAAAGAAGCCAAGTGGTTGCGGGTTTTTTTTTCCTATCAAGTTGTGTGCAGCCACATTTTCACAGGAAAATGACTAGTGATCTCTTTGATCTGAGATTGCAAATGCCTTAACAGACCAGGTGCTCGGGAGCAGCAGCAGCAGCAGCAGCAGGCCATTGCTTTCACCTCCTTCATGTGAGCTCCCCAAGGCACCTGGTGGGCCACTGCGAGTAGCAGAGAGCTGGACTAGATGGACTCTGGTCTGATCCAGCTGGCTTGTTCTTATGTTCTTAAAGGCAGGATCCCTTATTTATTATGTTTCGCACGCAAACACTGGCTGCAAGTCCTAGGCTCGCTTCTTTGGAACCAAGAGTGGTCGACAAACATTGTAGAGATCCTTTCCGGATATCAACATGGGACTTGTTTGCCATAGACCTGTTTTAGAGTTGCTCCCAAAGCTTTATTTATGTACTTAAAGGAATTAAATAACCAACCACAAGCTCCTGCAGTCAGTGGCGTGCCAAAACTTTTGGAACCTGCTCTTCGCCTGCAACTGGAAACTTCCTTGTTGAAATATTCGTAGAGCTGTTTTTCTCCTCCGGGGGTGAGGATCGCTAAAGGGGAGGGTGTGCTTTTTTTGGTGAAGTTTTTCCAATTTGGAAACGGTTTAGAGAGGATTCCGAAGCAAATTCTTCCAAAGACCCCAGGGCTCTTTCTGTTCATATTATGAACTTTACCCTGCATCCAAATTCAGAGAGGAGTCTCTTATAATTGAAGGTTTTGTTCTTGTAGATTGGTATTGTTTATTTTCCCTGTATAGTAAAATTTTAAGCCTTGACCTAAGGGTCTGCAACCTGCGGCTCTCCAGATGTTCATGAACTACAATTCCCATCAGCCAGGGGCTGATGGGAATTGTAGTCCATGAACATCTGGAGAGCCGCAGGTTGAAGACCCCTGACCTAGACAGACCAGGCCAGCTCCATCTCATCAGATATTGGAAAAAAGCAGGTTAGCCCAGGGAAATATTTTGATGGGAGAACACCAAGGAATCTCTGCACAGAGACAGGCAATGGCAAACCACCCTATGACAGTGGAGGCGAACCTATGGCATGGGTGCCAGAGGTGGCACTCAGAGCCCTCTCTGTGGGCACGCGCAAACAGAGCCCCCCCCCCCCATCTAGGCTGGCCTGGGCTGCTGGACTCAATTATTAGCATTAAACCTAAGACCTAGTTTTGGGGAAGCAGTGTAGGTAACGCTGTTAAGCCCTGTTAAACCCCACTGATTTTCATGCGAAGAACTAAAGCGTGATCCTTGACCTGGGAGTAAGCTCCGTTGCTGGCAATGGGGCTTGCTTCTGAGCAAACCGTCCTAGGGCTGTGATTCGCCTGTTGGAAGAGTTGCACAGTTGCTTCAAAGCAAAACCACCGACTACCACCAAAGCTTACTTCTGAGTAACGCACCGACTACCACCAAACTTACACCTGAGTAACGCACTCGGAGCCAACCGTTTTTTCTGAACTAAAACCTCAGTGTTCAGGTTAAATTGCCGTGTTGGCACTTTGCGATAAATAAGTGGGTTTTGGGTTGCAATTTGGACACTCGGTCTCGAAAAGGTTCGCTATCACTGCCCTATAATATCTCTTCTCTTTGAAAAGTAAAAACCTTGTGGGGTTGCCATAAGTCAGCTGCAACTAGACTGGGGGAAGAAAAAGAACTTTAAGCAATTATATTTCAGAATCATAAAAGGCTTAAACTAATTTAGGAAGGTTTACGTTGCCTGGCTGGCTCGCCAGGAGATGAAACATGCAAAACTTCAGCCACAGATGGAAGCATGAAGTTCAGCACGAGATAAAGCAGTCTTCGCTCAATGTCAGATTCCCCCAAAACTGAAACAAACTCCATGTAGAGCAGTGGTGGCGAACCTGTGGCACGCGTGCCAGAGGTGACACTCAGAGCCTTCTCTGTGGGCACGCGCGCACAGAGTTCGTCATGTGGGGGGAGTGGAAAAGCCCCCCCACACACACCTAGGCTGGCCTTTCTTCTGAGTAAACCCTCCTAGGGTCATGATTCTCCCGTTCAAAGCGTTGCACAGTGGCTTCACTAAGCTTACTCTTTGCGATAAATACACTTTGCGATAAATAAGTGGGTTTTGGGTTGCAATTTGGGCACTCGGTCTCGAAAAGGTTCGCCATCACTGATGTAGAGGTTTATTCAAGATCTGGAAGACAGCTCAGAAAAGCCAAGACTAACTTTTCCCACGCAGTGATCAGTAATATGTTTTCACATTCCCCCCCAACCCCACACACACACACGTGAGAACAGTACAGTGAAAATATGCAGACAATAAGATAGTAAGCACTGACTCCACTGTGCGTGGGCTTGGCCAGCCCCTGGAGATTCCAGGCAGAGAAGGCAGCCCAACCCCCACCCCAGTAAAGCACAAAGCAGCCCCCAAGGCCGTGGCGGCGAACCTTTGGCAATCCAGATGTTATGGACCACAATTCCCATCAGCCCCTTCCAGCATGGCCAATTGGCCATGCTGGAAGGGGCTGATGGGAATTGTGGTCCATAACATCTGGAGTGCCAAAGGTTCGCCACCACTGCCCCAAGGCATCCTTTCTAGCAGGCATCCTGACACCTAGACGGTTATACACTTTTAAGCTCAAGGGACATAAGAAGAAGAAAAGTTTGGATTTATACCCTGCTTTTCTCCTGTCAAGAGACCCAGGGCAGCTTCCAAACTCCTTTCCCTTCCTCTCCCCACAGCAGATGCCTTGTGATGGGATGGGGCTGAGAGAGTCCTGAGAGAACTGTGACTAGCCCAGGGTCACCCAGCAGGAAAGTAGGAGGAAGGAAACAAATCACCAGATAAGAGTTTGCCACTCATGTGGAGGAGTGGGGAATCAAACCCTGTTCCCCACATTGGAGTCCACCGGGTCTTAATCATTATACCTCGCTGGTTGTGATGTTGTGTCACGTGCTCAGTTAGGCTGAAAACCTAAGTAGATTACTACCATATATACTCGTGTATAAGTCGACCCGCATATAAGTCGAGGCACCTAATTTTACCACCAAAAAAATGGGAAAATTTATTGACTCGTGTATAAGCCTAGGGTGGGAAATGCAGCAGCTGCTGGTAAATTTCCAAAATAAAAATAGATACCAATAAAAATGTTTTTGAATATTTATTTCAAAGAAAAACAGTATGGTATCAACAATAACTTTAAAAGTTCTGAGGTGGAATATTTAACTCTCACAGACAGGATCTCTTCAGAGTTTCATAGGGAAGATGCTCAACAAGATCCCCCCTTTTAAAAAGTTCCTACAGGTTCCCATTCAACACGGATAGCTTATCATTACACAGTGAAGATGCTTGCGTGGTGATGGCAGCCGCTGCCCCAAAGCAAGTCTTTTTTGCAGGGCTGCAAGCTCAGCTGTTCACTTGCAAATAAGTCGAGGGGAGCTTTTTTTTAAATAAATGCCATTAAATTCAACTGAAACAGATTTACCTTATATACTCGCGTATAAGTCTACTTTCTCAGCACATTTTTTGTGCTGAAAAAGTAGACTTATACGTGAGTATATAAGGTAAATCTGTTTCAGTTGAATTTAATGGCATTTATTTATGGCTGGGATCAGGCCGGCATGTCTGTGTCCAAGAATGTTCCATAATGTTAAACACTCCCCCCCCCCCCGCCCCGTGGGGATTTCATTAAGTAGTATGTACTTTTTTCAACTTGTGGTTTGGTAGATGGTGAGTGTTTCTCACATCTCTATTTTTTAAAAATCCTGATGCGTTTATCTACCTCTGAGCAAGCTTCCACCGGTATGTACCTTTGACCTTTGCCTTGACATGGTGCATTCTGACGCAGGCCGTCTAACTCACTCCTCTGATGATATCTTGGAGTAAAAAGAAGTCATAGGTAGCTGCACTGGTCCGAAGCAAAATCCCAAGCAAGACTTTTTATGAGAACCTTCTGAAATGACACAGAACAAACGATGTGCAGGCTTTCGAGTTCACCAAAACCATTCATCAGGCAGTATGTTACAAACATTTGTTTTATTTTAAGCGTGGAAGGAGGGGAACAGATGTCTCAGGTCATGATCTGAAGACCCAGACCCTTTCCGCACATGCAGAACCAGTGGTGGGATCCAAAAATTTTAGTAACAGGTTCCCATGGTAGTGGGATTCAAACTGTGCCGTAGCGCCAGTGGGGCTGGGCGGGGCACGACGGAGGCATGGCTGGGCATTCCTGGGGTGGGGCACTCCTGGGCGGGGCTGTGGGAAGGACGCAGCTGCTGCGCCGGTCCTTGGATGGGAAACGAATGCATGCAGGCGCAGGCTGCCACGCACACCAGTGCAACTCCTGCTAGATTGCTTCAAGTTCTGCGCACTACTGCTGAGAGGAGGGGTGTAACTAAGGCAAAAATCACGTGGCAAAATCACCAATTAGTAACCCCCTCTTGGCACACACAAATAATTAGTAACCTACTCTCGGGAACCTGTGAGAACCTGCTGGATCCCACCTCTGTGCAGAACAATGCACTTTCAATCCACTTTCACAATTGTTTGCAGGTAGACTTTGCTATTCCGTACAGTAAAATCCAGCTGCAAAGTGCACTGAAAGTGGATCAAAAGTGCATTCTGCAAGTGCGGAAGGGCCCCCGGTCTTGTCAGCATCCTAGGCCAAATGCTGAGCAGGCATGTAGATTTAAATGGAGCTCGTGTCAGGTTGTACCTCAGCTTCCTAGGATCATGAAGTAACAAATGAGATCCTCGCGCTGGAAACATAAAGGCCAGCAATAGTCCATATGCAAACTGAATTGCCTCCCTTCTGTTTCCTTACAGGAAAACCGACCAATGCCTGAACCAGGTCCCTATGGTACGTTCGTGTGCATTAGTTGATTTCCATCTTGTGGATCCTTTGAATATATTTTGTGTGTACGGTTATGCGATTCATTGCTTCTCCTCTAGATTGATGCTTGATGGTTGTGAAAGGGACCTTTCTCAGCAACTTTGAAAGAAGTAGGTCTTGCCTACAGAATGTGGCAAACCTAGCCACAAGTGTAAAGATAGGGCTTGCCTCTAGAAACAAGGTAATGTTGGATGCAAGTAAAAAGATAGCAGACCAGTAAACTTCACTGCAGGGACTTGCTGTAACCTTGCTCCAGAAGACCAGGAGTCTTGAAATCCCTCCCCACAACCATTTCTCTTCTGCAAAGCTTGTTAAACTTTCAGCACCAAGGAAAGATACTGCATTTTCCCTCCAGCTTCTTTATTAAATTTCCCTTCCTCCATTTTAAAAATCTGCTCTGCATTGATTTTAATATCATTTTGTAATTTTAAATCTGTAATGCTATGGGCCTTTAAAAGGTTGTGTTTCTTTAGATATTTTCATGCTGATTGTTATTACAGTATCGCAGTTTTGCTCGATATTTAACTTGCTGTTGGACCGCATAAATCGTTTTAGCTATGTTGGAAACTCCAGAAAACCTGCAGGGGGCAGGTTTTGACCTGAGGGGAATCAAATAATCATAGAGTCGGAAGGGGCCATACAGGCCATCCACTCATTCCCCCTGCTCAATGCCTAGAGCACAGGTGTCAAACTCACGGCCCTCCAGATGTTATGGACTACAGTTCCCATCATCCCCTGCCAGCATGATGCTGACAGGGGATGATGGGCACTGTAGTCCACAACATCTGGAGGACCGCGAGTTTGACACCTGTGGTCTATAGCATCCCTGACAATGTTCATTTCCTTCTTGAAAACAGCCAGTGAGGAGAGCTCGTATATCAATCCAAACTCTTCTTTTTCTAGGCATCAGATTCCACTCCTTCGGCAGAACTCTTGGGAATAACTCTTTCTGCTCCATCTCTTTTCTGTCAGATGTGCTTCTGAAGATGCATTCTGTTGGAATCTGCGGCTCCGACGTTCACTACTGGCAGCGTGGGCGTATCGGGGACTTTGTGGTGAACAGCCCGATGGTGTTGGGCCACGAGGCTTCAGGAACCGTTGTCAAAGTGGGCTCTTCTGTAACCACGCTGAAGAAAGGTGAGCCAAGGCCAAGAGTGGACTGGGACACTTAAACAGCCCCACAGCTACTTGACCTCAATAGCTCTTGCAACAAGCAAGCCTGTGCGTGCTCTCGTAGCTGCAGCCCAGGTGTGAACTGAATGCAGCCTGCGGAGCTGCCGGGATCACGGGAGAACCTGGGCTCAGGTTGTTCCTGCCCCCCAGGGCAAGCAGTGCATTCAGAACTTTAGCAGACCAGGAAATAGACCCTGTGATCAAAAACCTTTCCAGTGGTTGAAGGGCAGATTTCTAAGACCTATTTAGTGGACAGTGCACTTCATGGCAGTTATCTCCACCAAGGGGACCCTGCATCAGAAATCTGCCAGATGATCCCAGACTTTAGAGAAGAAGTTGAGTTTTGGAATAATCCACAGCTTGGAGAGGGGGCTAAGAATCCTGTGGCTTAAGAAGAGAGTAGAAGAAGAAGAGTTTGGATTTATATTCCTCCTTTCTCTCCTGTAGGAGACTCAAAGGGGCTAACAATCTCCTTGCCCTTCCCCCCTCACAACAAACACCCTGTGAGGTAGGTGGGGCTGAGAGAGCTCCGAGAAGCTGTGACTAGCCCAAGGTCAGCCAGCTGGCGTGTGTGGGAGTGTACAGGCTAATCTGAATTCCCCAGATAAGCCTCCACAGCTCAGGTGGCAGAGCGGAGAATCAAACCCGGTTCCTCCAGATTGAATACACGAGCTCTTAACCTCCTACGCCACTGCTGCTCCCATTTGGTTAATTGTATTCCCCTAAGATCTCTTTGCCTAAAGTGCTGGGGTGCATGTTGAGAGCCAGCATGGTATAGTGGCTAAGAGCAGGTGGATTCTAATCTGGAGAACTGGGTTTGATTCCCCACTCCTCCACCTGAGTGGTGGAGGCTTATCTGGTGAACCACACTCCTACATTCCTGCTGGGTGACTTTGGGCTAGTCACAGTTCTCTCAGAACTCTCTCAGCCCCACCTACCTCACGAGGTGTCTGTTGTGGGGAGGGGAAAGGAAAGGAGCTTGTAAGCCACCTTGGGTCTTCTTACAGGAGAGAAAAGTGGGGTATAAATCCAAACTCTTCTCTGGTTTCTGGCCTCAGTTCCCTGATCTCCCACCTTCCTTGGAGTTGCACACAAGTTCTTTTTACATCACCGTTTGCCTAGTCTTTGACCTTGCTGTATCTGTTATCTCTCCCCCCCCCGCCCCCCCCACACACACAGGTGACCGAGTGGCTATAGAACCTGGGGTTCCTCGAGAAACCGATGAATTCTGCAAATCCGGGCGGTACAACCTTTCTCCGACCATCTTCTTCTGTGCGACTCCCCCTGATGACGGGAACCTGTGCCGTTATTACACGCACAATGCTAACTTTTGCTACAAGTGAGTTTCAAGCACCTGTCGGCAGGTGCTTTTGTGCAGAGAGGAGTGGTGGCGAACCCCATCCAGAGGTGACACTCAGAGCCCTCTCTGTGGGCATGCGCGCACAGAGCTCGTCATGTGGGGGGAGCGGAAAATCGCCCCCCACACACACACCTAGGCTGGCCTTGCTTCTGAGTAAACCCTCCTAGGGTCATGATTCACCTGTTCAAAGCGTTGCATGGTTGCTTCACCAAGCTTACTCCCGAGTAACGCGCGCCTCAGAGCAAACAGTTTTTTTCTAAACTAAAACCTCAGTATTCAGGTTAAATTGCCATGTTGGCACTTTGCGATAAATAAGTGGGTTTTGGGTTGCAATTTGGGCACTCGGTCTCGAAAAGGTTTGGCATCACTGAGCTAGACTAAATTTATCCTCCAGGTTATTTTGGAGCAGTTAAGATAGTAACAATTACTGTAATGAATCCATGATCGCAGTCGAGTTGTGCAAGATGTCCTACTAGATGACCGTTGAGGTCCCTTCCAGCTCCGTGTTTGTGTATATCTGAAGAAGGGGGTCTCTCATCCACAAAAGCTGATACTACAATACATTTCAGCTCCCCAAGATTCTTCTTTTTGGGGTTTTTCTTTTTAAATCCTAGGACTGCTCAGCGCGTTTGGGACTCTTTAGTTTGGAGAGGAGATGTCTGAGGGGGGATATGATTGAAGTCTATAAAATTATGCATGGGGTAGAAAATGTTAACAGAGATAAATTTTTCTCTCTTTCTCACAATACTAAAACCAGGGGGCATACATTGAAAATGCTGGGGGGAAGAATTAGGACTAATAAAAGGAAACATTTCTTCATGCAACACGTGATTGGTGTTTGGAATATGCTGCCACAGGAGGTGGTGATGGCCACTAACCTGGATAGCTTTAAAAGGGGCTTGGATAGATTTATGGAGGAGAAGTCGATGTATGGCTACCAATCTTGATCCTCCTTGATCTGAGACTGCAAATGCCTTAGCAGACCAGGTGCTTGGGAGCAACAGCAGCAGCAGAAGGCCATTGCTTTCACATCCTGCACGTGAGCTCCCCAAGGCACCTGGTGGGCCACTGCGAGTAGCAGAGTGCTGGACGAGATGGACTCTGGTCTGATCCAGCAGGCTCGTTCTTATGTCCAGCAACGTTGTCTGAAGGAGCAGGTGTGACAGACAGATCTTTGCATACAATTATTTGCAGGTTTTGAACCAAAGAAGTAATTTTGTCTCCCCCCCCTCCCAATTAGCTGGTGGAACTTACTCTGGCTAAATTTTCTGAAGAGTAATCCTGGTTGAAGGTTTAGAAAGGATTAAGCAACCGGGCATGGCAGTCATGCTAATTCACAAGGTATCACTAAATAATTGCTGGGAACGAATGACAGGACTGTGGATCACTGCCTAGCGGTTTTCTCATCTGGTGACTGAGTAATACCCAGCATTAGTTAATGTGGAAAGGGTTATCCCTCTAAAAAAAAAGCTTCGTTGAATCATTGAGCCAACACACAGATTACAGTGGCTAATGATTAACAAGGTAGATAGCCGTCAAGCTGCATTGTTTTTTTTAAATTTACATTGGCCGATTACCCAATGTAATTGAGTAAATTTACATTGGCCCCGCCCTTGCCCCTCTCTGATGCAAAAGTCGCGCCAGAAATGCTCACGCTTTACTGACGGGGCAAGAGGAAGTGCATCGGAACAGGAAATCATGCCTCAATGCGTTTCCTCTCTTGGTGTGCTGCAGGGAGGAAGCATGTTGGGGCCAGATTTTTTTCGCCCCGACGTGCTTCTGCTCGGCGTGCGCTCCAACTGCCAGTGCGAGGCAACTGCCCCGTGGGTAACCGGCCATTCAGAAATCCTCCGGGGTGTCTTTACATTTCAACAGATGACTTCCTAGTTTTAAATTTATTTATTTATTATATTTGTATGCCACCTTTACGGGCTCAGGGTGGCTTCCATCACATTTGTTTAGCTTTGATTTGTTGTTTAGCTGTATTATGATTTAATTTTGTTGTACACTGCCAAGAGCCCTTCGGGAATAGGGCGGTATACAAAACCAACCAATCAACCAACCAATCAATCAATCAACCAACCAACTGAGCGATCGATCGATCGATAGATAGATAGATAGATAGATAGATAGATACAAACATTCTCAAATGTAAAATCATGTGATAGGAATCTAAGACTAAAACAGATATGGATGAAAACATTGGTGAATAGTAATTGTAGCGGGGAATGAAGGAGGGGAAAAGCGGGTGGAAATAGTTGATGATCAGTCCCAGTCTGTGTTAAATGAGGTGTAAGAGGTGGGCCACATTTCCGTGTAGAAGTTTGCAGTTTTAACCACACATATTAGGTCCCTCCGCTCGTCGGAGGATCGCCTGCTGGAGATCCCTGGCCCACAGAAGATCCGGCTGGCCTCTACAAGGGGCCAGGGCCTTTACAGGCCTGGCCCCCCACCTGGTGGAACAGGCCCCCTAAAGAGATCCGGGCCCTGCAGGACCTTCAGAGCTTCCGCATGGCCTGTAAAACGGACCTGTTCCGCCAGGCTTTTGGCCAGCCGGGTTAGCCATCGGACCCTTGTACCACCTAGGCCTCCCGTAGGTCTGGAGGGGGATGGAAGGGTATAAGTCGCCTCGGGTGTTTGTATAAGTTGTTATAATGAGAATTTCAAACTGGTTCTACTGATTTTATTGGAATTTGATGTACACCGCCCTGAGCCCTTTGGGGGAGGGCGGTATAAAAGCAAAATAAATAAATAAATAAATAAATGTATGTATGTATGTATGTATGTATGTATGTATGTATGTATGTATGTATGTATGTATGTGCAATTGGGGGGGGGCGATAATAAATACACCCTGCCTGACCTGGGTGCTGCAAGAGCTGTTCATTCAAAAGGCATAGTGAAAATTAAACTTAACAATGAACACTAAAGTGATGACATGAGAGAAATCTTCCAGAATTGCAGCGGTTAAAAGGTGCTACTGAAATTTACATTTCTATTCATCCCTGGTGGTATTGGGGGGTGGGAAAAATGAACTATGTATTGTCGAAGGCTTTCACGGCCGGAATCACTGGGGTCCTCTGAAGATGCCAGCCACAGATGCAGGCGAAACATCAGGAGAGAATGCTGCTAGAACACAGCCGTACAGCCCGGAAACCACACAGCGCCCCAAAACGAACTATGTCTGTCTAGCATTATTTACCATCCACTGGTAGAAGAGTAATACTGTTATGTATTGGAGTTTAGCTGTTCCTAAGCACGACCTTCGTGCCGGCGTGTTCTTGTTCTTTGCTGCAGGCTTCCAGATAACGTCACCTTTGAGGAGGGTGCCCTAATTGAGCCCCTGTCTGTGGGGATCCATGCCTGCCGAAGAGCCGGGGTGACCCTTGGAAGCAAAGTCTTCATTTGTGGTGCTGGTAGGAAGTGATTGCTTCGTTTTTTCCCCCAAGCCAGATGTCTGCCTCTCAGCTCAAGGGCTGGTTGCAATACCTTCCGCAAGAGATGTCAAAAGAAAGCTGTTTCTAGCATTGGGTGGTTCCTGGATTGCACATAATGCCTCTCAGGTAGTTCACTATAGTCATACTCTGTCCCACCACCCAGGTTCTGTTGTGGACAAAAGAGGCTTAGAAGCACATGGTGGGACTTCCGGTGGAATGGCATTTCCCTTTGGTTGAGTCTCTGAGCGCTCCCAGGCTACACATTGCCATTAGGGGCGATTTGTGCTGGCTGCTGAGGAGGTTTTTCTTTAGCTGTCTCCTCCCCAGATATTGGGCATCTTAAATTTTATAGGGGGACTGGAAGGATCTGGATTTTAGACCCACTGCTTCTGAAAAAAAATCCAGAATCAGCAGTTTAAGTTGAGCCGTTGAGCTCTTGGAAACAGCCTCCTTCTTATCTTTATTTATTTTCATCGTTAGTCTTTGGCCCCTACCGCCCATGCAGAATAATGCACTTCCAATCCACTTTCACAATGGCTTGAAAGTGGATTTTGCGATTCCGCACAGTCCAGCTGCAAAGTGCACTGAAAGTGGATTGGAAGTGCATTATTCTGCATGTGCGGAAGAGACCTTTCTTTCTTTTTCTTTTTTTAATCTTTCCCTATTTTATCTCTTTTTTCATTTTTAAAATGTATTACGATGATCGTTGCTATTAGTGTTACCTTTAAGAAGCATTTTTGATGTCCTGCCTCTATGTACAGCAGTGGCGTAGGAGGTTAAGAGCTTGTGTATCTAATCTGGAAGAACCAGGTTTGATTCCCAGCTCTGCCGCCTGAGCTGTGGAGGCTGATCTGGGGAATTCAGATTAGCCTGTGCACTCCCACACACGCCAACTGGGTGACTTTGGGCTAGTCACAGCTTCTCGGAGCTCTCTCAGCCCCACCTACCTCACAGGGTGTTTGTTGTGAGGGGGGAAGGGCAAGGAGATTGTCAGCCCCTTTGAGTCTCCTGCAGGAGAGAAAGGGGGGATATAAATCCAAACTCTTCTTCCAAAACTCTTCTTCTACACCACAGATTGCCTTCTAGGGTATCTCTTTTTCTGCTTTTCTTTCAGGACCAATTGGACTCGTGACTTTGCTTTGTAGCCATGAAAGTCGTAGAACTTCACAGAGTGATGATCGAGTAGGTAAGATCCCCAAGCTCGCCGGTCCATAGCTACTGATTGCACTTGCCCTTCCATTACGCAGGGTTTTTTTAATGGAACTCAGTACGAGAGTTCTTAGGCCGTTTGAGAACTGATGCAGCTAGTAGAGGAAGTATAACGTGCTTAGGGACTGATGAAGTTTGTTCCTTGTTTCTTTGGAAAAGGGAGAAGAGGTTGAGGAAGAAATGGGGGGGGGGGGAATGCCCCAAGAGCGTCCCTGCATGCAAACCCCCCGTGGCGTCGTGGTTAAGAGCAGGTGGATTCTAATCTGGAGAACCAAGGTTGATTCCCCACTACTCCACCTGAGTGGCTGAGTCTTATCTGGTGAATCAGATGTGTTTCAGCCCTCCTACATTCCTGCTGGGTGACCTTGGGCTAGTCACAGTTCTCTCCCAACTCTCTCAGTTCCACCTAGCTTGCAAGGTGTGTGTTGTGGGGAGAGGACGGGAAAGGAGTTTGTAAGCCTCCTTGAGTCTCCGTACAGGAGAGAAAGGTGGGGTATAAATCTAAACTCTTCTTCTTCTTCAAACCACTGGAAGAAGGCACATTTATGGCCCAGCCTGGCTGTGCATGAGAAATTTCCTCCCAGTGGATTAACTTCCAAACCACATATCAGATGATGGTTTTTCATTTCTCTCCAGATTGCTCTGTGTCATTAGTTCTGAGTCAATGCCAGGATAAATCCCTGGTCACGTTTGGTGGCAGACCCAATATCTTCAGCTCTGTGGGCAAGAAGCTCACTGAATCAGAATCTTTGTTGAAACTTGAACAACAGAATTGCCTGCTTGGCCTGGTGCACAAAGTGTGACGGCTGGACTAGAACCTGTGTACTTAAAAATATAATGTTCTATGCAGAGGATATTTCTAGTTCAGAGGGACATTTGGGCCTGTGAGCCTCATCTGCAGTAAGAAGGGGTACAGTCAGTGGTTGGATTCAAATCATTTAACAACCAGTTCCGGTGGTGGGATTCGAATAATTTAACAACTGGTTGTTTACAAGCACCATTTTAACAACCGGTTCTGCTGAAGTGGTGCGAACCGGCTGAATCCCACCACTGGGTACAGTCCAGACCTGGGATGTATCATCCTCAGACATGATTTGGGGATTGTGATGGGGATTGTGGGATCCCCTCTGTTTGCAGAGAGGCATTATCACTTACGTTTTAATCAGTTTCTACAGCGTTTGACACTCATATCTTCTGTCACAGACTTATCTGCTCCCCGCCTGGAAAAGGCTAAGGAACTCGGGGCCGACTTCACTGTCGAGATTAAGAAGGAAAGCCCTCAAGAGCTGGCCGATAGGGTGAAAAACACGTTTGGTTGTATGCCGGAGATAACCATGGAGTGCAGCGGGGCTGAAGCCTCCATTCAGACTGCAGTATACGTGAGTCTCTCTCAACTCCTGGCTGATTTTGAATCTCTCTGGTGATATTGTTGCTCTGATAGAAATGACAGAAAATTGTCTTCCCGCCTTTTGTACATTTCTTTGAATTCTGTGGCAATGAGGCTGTTATGAAAGAGGGGTTTGTCTTGTTGCTGCTTGGAAGAAAGACTACAAGATGTGTTGCTCAGCGCCTTGAGTGTGTTTCTTTTGCCTCCTACCACAATCTGTTGTCCGCCACTATTGGTTACCTTTTAATCCGGTTTTTCCTCCAAGGCATGTACGTGTTTCTCCCTGCTCCATGAGGAAGGAATGTCAGGCTTGTATACCTCCCTCCCCCGGAGGGCTCAGGTTTGTTTCCCTGCTCCTCCACATGAAGCCTGCTGGGTGACCTTGGGCCTGTCACCGTTCTCTCAGAACTCTCTCAGCCCCGCCTACCTGACAAAGTGTTTGTGGTGGAGACCGAAGCGTACCAAGGGTAAATGGCGCCCGGAGACAAATTGTCTCCAGGATGCCCCCCCAGGCTCTGCCCCCCTAGCTCCACCCCCTGATGCCCCCTAGCTCCACCCCCACTGCCCTCGACCCCGCCCATGTCACCATGGACATGGGCAAGGTCAAGGGTGCCCACCTCCCCCCCAGACTTCCCCTGCCGGCTGGGATCCCAGCTGGCAGCCTCTTCTGACCTCCCATCTGGGCAGGCCAGAAGAGACTGCAGTCCCGGCCTCGGAGACCTTCTTTTATAAGCACTGAGGCCAGGGGGTGGGGCTTGGGGAGCAGGAAGGGATGGGAGCCCAGCCAGCAGGGGGGGAAGGAAGGGAGGGGGGATCCAGGGTGGGGTTGAGGGCACTTGCAGGCAGCAGGAAGTCCTGCTGCCTCGTCGTTTTTTTGCGTGCCTCGGATGAGGTTGAGGCACGTGAAAACGACGAGACAGCAGGACTTCCTGGTCACGTGGGGGGCCAATTTTGCGCCCCCCATTGACCCAGAACAGTGGCGCCACAGGGACAAGGGAGTACCCCTTGCAATCGCCCAGAGCAGATCACACAGCCCCTCCTGGGTGGGGGAGGAAGGGAAGGGAAACGTTTGAGACTCCTTACCGGAGAGGAAGGTGGGGTATAAATCCAAGCTCTTACTAACCACAGCCAACCCTGTTTTAGCTTCTGAGATCTGAAGAGACTGGGCTACCTTGGGCCACTCAAGGTAGGCTTGAGCCTCTGTGCCACACCCCATTTACTAATAGTTAACCTCCCAGGAAGAAGAGAATGAAAGAGATTCTTGCCTCCTGACATCTCAACTTTTGGAGATCTTCCAGGGGCTCCTGCTAGCTCTCTCCACAACAATGTGTTCTTCAACAAAAACCCTCTGGTATCTTTATGTTAACATTTGTCTTGGCCTGCAGACCTAGGCAGTCTGGCTACCTCTTACACAACTCCCTATTTTTTTTTCCTCAGTAGGGAGATGTGCCGCCTGATTTGTCTTTTCTGTTTCCTTCTCAGGCAACCCGTTCCGGAGGGACAGTGGTGTTGATTGGCATGGGACCCGAAATGGTCACTTTGCCCCTGGTGAGCGCCGCTGCGCGGGAGGTGGACATCAAAGGGATATTTCGATACTGCAACACGTGAGTATTTTCCAGCGGATCCAGATGTGCAGACAGTGCTCTGTTGATAAGTGATACGCCAAGAACAAGAGGAGGCCTGCATTTTAAAAAATATAGCATTCACTGCAGAGCTAGCTGCCCATACAGGGCGTATTGAGAGTCTGGGCAATGTTTATGGTACAGCTTTATCTTTAGCGATATGACTCTTCTTGCGTTACCGCTATTGTTCTGTTTCCGAATATTCCTGGGAAGAGTCATTGACCTCATCCTCTCTGACAGTTATAGTCTCATGAAAGGTTTCCCATAGCTGGCTTTGCAGTTGGGATAAAAGAACATGTTTCCTGTTTTCACGTTCACATGTATCCACGCAGACAGCGATTGGAGCCCACAGAAATAATCCGGGTTGCTGTCGCGCCTTCGCACGGAGACATGTCTATTTTTTTAAAAAATTACTTCCCACCCATGTGTACGCAGGCATGCGCAAATGAACCCCCGCAGCCATGCCGATGTCCCACGATATGACCATCTGCACCTGCGTAGCTACGCAGATGCAAGCCGCAGAATTTTAAAAAAGGAAAGGGGAGGCAAATAATGCGTCTTCTTCCAGGCCATTCGTTTGCCAGCAGCTACAACCTGGGATTTAAAAAAAGAATTGCTATTTTCGTGATTTTCAGAAAACCCGGGTTGAGGGAAATAACACACGGCAGACTTTTTTGGGGGGCAGGACCTGTGCGAAGTCCCCTCCCAAAACGGGTTATTTAGCGTCCTACTCTGGTGTTTATTGGCCCGTGCGGAGGGGGCCTCAGTCTGTTCTACTCTAGACCAACATGGCTAGCTTCTGATTCTAGGTCTCGCGCATTCCCAGCTTCTCCGGGATATCTCTTCATTTGTATCAAACCATTCTTAATTTATCAATGCAGTTTAAAAAGCTACACATACAAGAAGAAGAAGAAGAAGAGTTTGGATTTATATCCCCCCTTTCTCTCCTGCAGGAGACTCAAAGGGGCTGACAATCTCCTTTCCCTTCCCCCCTCACAACAAACACCCTGTGAGGTGGGTGGGGCTGAGAGAGCTCTGAGAAGCTGTGACTAGCCCAAGGTCACCCAGCTGGCATTTGTGGGAGTGTACAGGCTAATCTGAATTCCTCAGAGAAGCCTCCACAACTCAAGCGGCGGAGCTGGGAATCAAACCCGGTTCCTCCAGATCAGAGTGCACCTGCTCTTAGCCACTGATCTTAGCCACTACGCCACTGCTGCTCCTTTATTATTACAAACCTTTATTAGGCATGAATAGCTAAAAAAAAATCATGGCAGGAAAAGGCGAACAATTGAAGACAAAATAGGTTGAACATCTCTTACCATCAAGACCTGCAGCAGAAACTGGGCTGTTTTCCCCAGCACCGTAAGATCGTTACCATTCAAGAGTTTTACAATGTTCGCTTTTGGAGAACAGTTACTTATAGGCCCCAGTAATGAAGCATCCCTAAATAGCTTGTATTTTGGGCAGCTGAGCAAAATAAGTTCGAGTGTTTCAATGAGAGTTGGGCGGTGTGGACGCACTCTATCCGATGAATAGCGTGGAACCCACCAAGTTGCCAGTGTCGGAAGCGATAGAATGGTCTTTTACATTCCGATAGTGATTCTCGGCTGATTTATTCTGCTGACGGTGGCGATCCTCCTGCCTCGTCGTGTTTATCAGAACAGGCTATTACAGGGGCGTAACGAGGCAGCCCTGGGCAAACTGTAGCCCTGGGCAAAACCTGAGTTGGATGCCCCCCCATGGCTGGCCACTCCACCACAACCAAATTTTTTTTGCACCAGGACATTGGTGCCAGCAGGGGGTGCATTTTTAGTCATATCAGCACCGAAATTTTCAGCATATCATCAGGTGACTGTCCTTATGCTACCTCCCAGGTTTGGTGAGGTTTGGTTCAAGGAGTCCAAAGTTATGGACTCCCAAAGGGGGTGCCCCTATCCCCCATTGTTTCCAGTGGGAGCTAATAGGAGATGGCGGCTACAGTTTTGAGGGTCCATAACTTTGGACTCCCTGAACCAAACCTCACCAAACTTGGGGGGTAGCATAAGGACAGTCTCCTGATGATACGCTGAAATTTTGGTGCCGCTAGCTTAAAAACTGCGCCCCCTGCAGGCCAAAAATGGAAAACCACTAAAAATACCCAAAAACGAACCCAGCATTTTGATGCCCTCCACAAGGTGATGCCCTGGGCAGCTGCCCACCTTGCCCAATGGGCATTACGTCAGTGGGCTATTAAAAATGTCAGACTTCTACAAATCCTTATTTCAATGTTCTTGGCAGGTGGCCCATGGCTATTGCGATGCTCGCATCGAAGAAAGTGAATGTCCAGGCGTTGGTGACTCATCGTTTTCCTTTGGAAAAGGCTCTGGAAGCTTTTGAGACAACTAGAAAGTGCGTTGGAATCAAAGTCATGCTGAAGTGCGACCCCAACGACCAGAATCCTTGAAAAATCAGAAAGCTGCCCTCTGACCCCTCTCTCTTGTTAGGAGGACAGAGCACAACAAGGCAAGCGCTAATTGCTCAAGGGCTTTCCCCAGCCCTAAAATTGCAGAAATGTGGAAGTAATCAATCATGATTCTTAAACTCTTTAGCCGAAAACAGATGTTGAAATTGATTGAGTCAACAAATCGGTAGAAGGTGCTTGACAATAAACAACGTAGAGTTGAAATACCTTCACTGCAGAGCCTTGTCTCGTAACTCTTGCCGGGTTGTGCTACTCCAGATGTACGTGAGGGAGCAATCTGCGTAAACTTTCCCCCAAATAACAAACAAATATGTTAGGTGTTCATGTGGTCTGGACTGGATTAACATTGGGCAGGTGGTTTCTCAATAATCCAGGTTGTTAGTTTTGTACGTCCAATGAGTTATGTTTGTGTTTAAGTGTGGGAGTACTAACATACGTAATCCCTACTTGCAGTTCGAAATGGTTCAACCAGAAAAAGCTGTGGTGTGCTCAGTTTTGGGGTTAGGGGCACCCAAATCCTGTGCTCGGATACTCTGTGCCTTACCAGCTAATGCAATGGGGCCTGCAACCTGTGGCTCTCCAGATGTTCATGGACTACAATTCCCATCAGCCCCTGCCAATTGGCCATGCTGGCAGGGGCTGATGGGAATTGTAGTCCACGAACATCTGGAGAGCCGCAGGTTGCAGACCCCTGCAAATATGTGTTTAGTGTGCCATGCTAGCCAAGCTGCTTTTAGGTACCCCCGCACCCCACCCCCAGGAGACTGTTTTGGTGTTTTTTCTGCTTTGTACAAATCCCTTTAAGTGCAAATCTTGACCACTGTGCTGTGGAAACACAAGAAGGATGTACCCAAATCCTTCCCTTTCTTTAGGAAGTCCTCTTGGATCAGTGCTGTGACGAGAGCCACTTCCTCATAACGTTGTAGCCCTGAAGATGAGGTGGACACATTTCAGCCAGTGGATAGATTAATGGCTGGGCTGTAGTTTTGAAGGAGGTTAACAAGAAAGTGTCCACTTAGCGATGTAAGATCTTCCATTCCAGTGGGCCTAGGGCAGAAACCCGTAAACGTACTACAATCTCCAGGGTCGTATTCCACTGTATCTGTGTCGCCACTAACCTCACTCTGTTCTGATTGTAAACTGAGCCATTGGATTGTTGTGGGTTTTCCGGGCTGTGTGGCTGTGGTCTGGTGGATCTTGTTCCTCATGTTTCGCCTGCATCTGTCGCTGGCATCTTCAGAGGCGTATCACATTCTGTGATACAGCTCTGAAGATGCCAGCCACAGATGCAGGCGAAATGTCAGGAACAAGATCTACCAGACCACGGCCACACAGCCCGGAAAACCCACCACAATCAGTTGAATCCGGCCATAAAAGCCTTCGACAATACATTGAGCCATTGGAGTTCAGGCTTAGCAGGGTCTGTTCGATAGAGCCAAAGGTCTCACGTGGTATAGCTGCTGCAAGTGCTCTTAGGTGTAATTTTTGTTTTAAAACTCAGGATAACATGGAAAGAAATTAGTGTCAAATAAACTCTCTCTTGCACCTGAACAACTCCTGCTTTTGCTGACTAAAAAGCAGAAGCGTGCAGGGATGGCATTTCCTATTCTATGCAAGGCATTTTCCTGAGCAAGGGGGCCAGGCACGTTGGGCACAGATCTTCTCCTGGCCATTTATTATGTGTCTTTGCTACTGTTAATTTTTTAAAGGTCTACTGTGTGCCACTTTGGTGGCTCTAATCTCATGGAAAGGGGCATGCGTTTAAAAAAATAAAAAATAAAAATTATATTGACTTGACCTTACTCTGCTTGTATTGTGGGATGTGTCTTGTCTCGACTGCTTTTTTCTTCTTCTGAACGCTTTCCCCCTTCAGAAATCCAAAACAGGTACGCGTGACCAATGACTCTGACCAGTGATGCGTCAGAACGAAAACATTGAGGAGGAGAAAAACACGGAGGAGGAGAAAAGTGTTTTTTCTTTAGCTTCACAAGTACCGCAGAGCAACCTGTCCCCCGCGGCCCCACTCTAAACACAACGCTTACAGGTGTTTTTCACAATTCATTTTTATCTCGGTGCTCATCTGACTTGGTTTATTTTGCAGCCTTGCGTTCATAGCAGCCTGCAGTGTCTTTCACCAAGGGAAACGGAGTAAAGGAAAGTTTTAACTTGCTGGTTAGGGTATTGGGTTTCGTGGTTAAAGAGTTGGTGTAATGGTTGGTGTCAGTGGTGGGATCCAAAAATTTTAATAAGAGGTTCCGATGGTGGTGGGATTCAAACAGTGGGGCCGCCGCACACACGCACCTCCAGTCCCTATTGGGCAGGGAGGTTGCTTTAGTAACCCCTTCTCGGCACTCAGAAAAAAATTAGTAACCACTTCTAGAGAAATGGTGAGAACTGGTTGGATCCCGCCTCTGGTTGGTGTCCTCTGTATACAAGTTGATATGGTGGTTGCCATTTAAAGAATACCTACAGTGCTGTGCTTGAAGGGTTTTTTAAAATTCTTTTTAGAGACTGTGACACAGATCTCTGTCAGTAAAGCGGCCACACTATTCGAGGTGAGAATTAACGAGGAAAGGGGCAGTTTTGCCTCCAACGCCTCCCCCAGCCAGAGAAACCCTGTTTCTTTGACCTCAGAGCCCTGACCTCTCCAACATATCCACTGCCAAAAGTGTCTTGTACTCTGCATATAAAATATGCCTGACATGTGCAGAGTGCTCTCAAATAGAGCTAAATCCTGCTTTTCCTTTATAATTTTTTTATTGTATCATTTGAATTTTACAGTTTATAATAATTTCCTTCTTCATACATTTTCAAACAATACCTTTCCGCCCTTTTCTTCCTCCCCCCATTGCTTCTTCTTCATAGTTTTGTCACACAAACAGCAGTAAGTTCATTCTCTGTAGCCTCTTCTCCCATATTTCTTCATTGACTCGAGCTTCTTTCATCCAGTCCACGTATACTATCCATATCTTCAAAATTTCATTCTGTTTATCTTGCCACATCTTATATCAAATGTTACTTGTTCCCAGATATATTCTAACAATTTCTGAAATGTCCATTTTTTTCTTTTCTTTCCAGCCCAAGGCTATTGTTGCGTGGGCTGCTTTAATCATTATTTTATGCATATAACTATATTGTTTATCCACCCTTCTGTCTTCCATTACACACATGAACATTAAGTCATTATTTAAATCAATATTTATCTTCACCAGTTTCTCGATAAATATTAATACAGTTGTCCAAAACATTTTCACTTCTGCACGTTCTATCGACATATGGCTATAATATGCCTCTTGGTCTCCACAGTGCCAGCATTTAGAACTAAATCCTTTTATCATATATGCTAGTTGTTTTGAGCTAAATCCTGCTTGGGGCATGGGGGCAACTCCAGTTTGCCCAGCTTCCTGCATTTGGTTGCCGTGGCAGCTTGGAGATAGAAGAAGGGCAGCTTGGAGAAAGCAAAAGGACAGCTTGGAGGTAGAAGAAGGCTTTCTCATTCAGGAAGTTTTCAGTTGCATTCTGCGTGTGTAAGGGGAGAGGAGGAGTGGGGAGCAAGCTGTATTGGGATGCGTTTGTGCCTAGGTTTGTCATGATATTTGAAAGCAGTCAGCAGTTCTTTCCGTCCTGAATGGTTGCTCGCAGAGCTTGCTGATAGCTGTATGAGGAAGAAGAAGAGTTTGGATTTATACCCCACCTTTCTCTCCTGTAAAGAGACTCAAGGTGGCTTACAAGCTTCTTTCCCTTCCTCTCCCCAGCAGACTGCCCAGGAGTGGAGGTGGAGCTGGGAGAGAGTTCAGAGAAGGAATTTGCTTGTGACTAGCTTAAAGTCCTGTAGCAGGAATGTAGGAGTGCAGAAACACATCTGGTTCACCAGATAAGCCTCCGCCACTCAGGTGGAGGAGTGGGGAATCAAACCCGGTTCTCCAGATTAGAATCCACCTGCTCTTTGTTGGGTTTCAGGAATCTTTGAACTCAGTATCAAATGGACTGATAAGTTGCGCTCGAGTTGAAGAAGAGTATGAACATTTGGATCTCTTTGGGCACTTGAATCAACCTTTTTATGCCAGCATCCACAGTTCAGTCCCTGCGTACAGGTGCGTGAGTGGCTTCACAGGTGCATGTGATTGAAGAGACTGGGATTTACTCAAGTCATTATTTCCCCCTTCAGTCAAGAGTTCCTCATTTGAATTCCCTTGATTTTCCTTGTGTGACTCATTGAGAGTTATTTGCATGTTACCAAACCGCATTGGCACGACTGAAAGTAGTATACTCAAACATAAGACCATAAAACGGATTTATTGCCTCGCAAGTCGTTTACAACGTGTCTTGCTGCCAAGTGCTACCTTGTTTTCTTTGACTTCTGCACGTCTTCTTTTCGTTTGGCTCTGGAAATGTTTTCTCTTCATTTTTCCTCTGTTTCTTTCCCGAGCTCTTTCACCGTGGTGTGTTTTTCTGTCCATTTCCGAGGCACCCTTGAGTGCATGATCATGTCGAAAAGGTCTTTGTTTCTCTGCTCCACCAAACACTTGGCCTATATCCATGCCCATGTAGTCATCCAACCCTCCCCTTTAGCCATTTTCTTCTCTTTCCTCCTCCGCTTTCAAAATAATTTTTTCTCCTTGTCTTATTGAACTAGCAATGTAACATGGGGGCAAAGATACAATGAAGCCGGGCGGGCTGGATCAGATTCACACAGAATTTCACATCGAGCTTGTGATGTTAACGTTCAGGCAGGGGTACAAAAAAAAGCAAGGTCGGTTGCATCAGGTTTGTGAAATTCATATCGAACTACCGGTGTAACATTCGGGCAGAGAACGATTTTGAAGCTGGGGGCAATTGAAAATAGCACTGGGAGTAATTGCTGCATAGAAGCCAGGACTGCTACGGTAGTGGTTGTGCATTACTGATCAAATATGGCTGAAAAATGTGTTTCTTTGTGAGAGTGGGGCTGCATGTTTCTGTTCCTTCAGGTAATGGTGTCTACTCTGCCTCTTCCGCACTGGCCAATAAACACGGATATAGGATTCTAAATAACTCATTGTGGAGGAACTTCGCACAGATCCCGCCCCTAAAACGAGTCTGCCCCGTCTCCGTGTGAAGGCATGACAGCAACCCAGAGGGTTTCTATGGCTACCAATCTTGATCCTCCTTGATCTCAGATTGCAAATGCCTTAGCAGACCAGGTGCTCAGGAGCAGCAGCAGCAGCAGCAGGCCATTGCTTTCACATCCTGCACGTGAGCTCCCAAAGGCACCTGGTGGGCCATTGCGAGTAGCAGAATGCTGGACTAGATGGACTCTGGTCTGATCCAGCAGGCTAATTCTTATGTTCTTATGTTCTGTAGACTCCAGTTGCTGCCTGCATGGATGCACACGAACGCGAAAACAGGAATACGGGTTCCTTTATCCCAGTGGTTCTCAACCTTCCTAATGCCGCGACCCTTTAATACAGCTCCTCATGTTGTGGTGACCCCCAACCCTAACATTTATCCATTTTACAGATGGAGAACACTGATGCAGAGAGTCTTAGGCGGCCCCTGTGAAAGGGTCATTCGACCCTCAAAGGGGTCACGACCCACAGGTTGAGAGCCGCTGCTTTATCCTGACTCCAACCCATTATACATTTGCTGTGCGGATGGGGACTCCAAGTTGTTTTGGCTTCCATTTTGGGTTGGTCGCTCTCAATAATAGAAATGGCACTGCATAAGAACATAAGAACATAAGAACTAGCCTGCTGGATCAGACCAGAGTCCATCTAGTCCAGCATTCTGCTACTCGCAGTGGCCCACCAGATGCCTTTGGGAGCTCACATGCAGGATGTGAAAGCAATGGCCTTCTGCTGCTGCTGCTCCTGAGCACCTGGTCTGCTAAGGCATTTGCAATCTCAGATCAAGGAGGATCAAGATTGGTAGCCATAGATCGACTTCTCCTCCATAAATCTGTCCAAGCCCTTTTTAGAGCTAACCAGGGTTAGTGTGTCACCACCTCCTGCTTGGCAGCATGCTTCCAAAACTACCAAATGCACGTTGCGTGAAGTGAAGTGTTTCCTTTTATTGAATCTAATTCTTTACAGCATTTTCAATGAATGCCCCCTGGTTCTAGTATTGTGAGAAAGAGAGAAAAATTTCTCTCTGTCAACATTTTCTACCCCATGCATAATTGTATAGACTTCAATCATATCCCCTTTCAGACTGCCATTAATGCGTAGGAGTTCTGCTAGTGAAAAAGGTGGCACCCATATTCCTAACATGCCTTTGGAAACCACAGCAATATGACTAGATCATATTTTTACAAAGAAGAGTACACGTTCAACAATGACATAGATAAATTCTGCTGATAAATTCCAGTGTGATTGTGCTGGTGCTTAAAAAAGAAATTAGGCACATACAACTTTTTCTGCATCTGGGGAAATCCGGCAGATCTGCTATGAAACAATAAAAGGAAACATGTGTGAATATGAAATTAGGTTAGTCAAATAATTCTTTGTGGCTAGTTCCATCCTAAACATTCTTCTAAATCAATGGGCTTAAAAGGGTGTAATTCGTCTTGGAATGGCACTGTTAGTTGTGAAGTCTGCCCTGCCCTTCCTTGACATTTAGTGTGGTTTTTACGGAATGTTTTTTTAAACACACCCCCCAAAACAAAATGAGTCTTTCTATGACAGTGATGGCGAACCTTTTTGAGACCGAGTGCCCAAATTCCAATCCAAAACCTACTTATTTATCACAGTGCCAACACGGCAATTTAACCTGAATACTGAGGTTTTAGTTTAGAAAAAACAGTTGGCTCAGAGGCGCGGGTTACTCAGGAGTAAGCTTAGTGAAGCAACCGTGCAACGCTTCGAATGGGTGAATCACGACCCTAGGAGAGTATACTCAGAAGCCAGCCCCATTACCAGCAACCAAGTTTACTCCCAGGTAAAGGATCGTGCTCAGGCCAGCCTAGAAATGTGTGTGTGTGTGGGGTGGGGGGTGATTCCCCCCCCATGATGAACTCTGTGCGCATGTGCCCACAGAAAGGGCTCTGAGTGCCACCTCTGGCACCCGTGCCATAGGTTCGCCACCACTGTTCTATGAGAAACCTAGGTTTTAAGCAATTCAGTTGGAAAGCCCGTGATAGTCACACGTCCAAGTTTGGTTGCCTGATCAGCTTTGTTATTAAAATATACTCCAATTCTAAGCAGTTCCGATCAATCAGACAGTAGATTGAAAATGTTAAATTAAAAATGTAAATGGATCCAAATCCTTATTTATTTATTATTTATTTCTCAGTCTTATAGACTGCCCAACCTCCGAAGGGCTCTGGGCGGTGAACAACATAAAATAACAGTTACATAATAGACTGTAAATAATTTAAGTTTAAATGCAGCAATTAAGAACGACTAATAACAGCAATGCCCGCAACAATCCCTGTTAAACTCTCCCAGAAGGGGAGAAAAAGAGTGAACCCATGGGCTGGTAAATAGATTTAAAATGCAGGAGGAGGCTGGGGGCACTTCATATCAGCAGCTGGACACTCCAAAGGCCCAGTGGAACAACTCTGTCTTCACAGGCCCCTCTGCAGAACTCACCAAGATCCCGCATGAGCCAGGACAGCTGGAGGAAGAGTGTTCCACCAGGCAGAGGCCCAGGCTGTAAAAGTCCACAGCCAGCGTGGAGGCCAGCCGCATCATTGAGGGGCCAGGGACTACCAGCAAATTGGCCTCCGCTGAACGTAGAGGCCTAGTAGGGACATATGGGGTAATGCGGTCCCGAAGGTAATGCGGTCCCGAAGGTAATGCGGTCCCTTGGGAGGAAGATTCCTCTCCTTCTTAGGTGTGTTACTATATTAGTTTGTGGGGGGTGGTTTGCCGTCAGGGGCAGCTGACGTGGCAACCCCATAGTGCTTTTCAAGGCTAGAAACATTCAGAAGTGGTTTGCCATTGCTTGTCTCTGTGCGGGGGCAGTGGTGGGATCCAAAAATTTTAGTAACAGGTTCCCATAGTGGTGGGATTCAAACAGTGGCGTAGCGCCAATGGGGCTGGGCGGGGCATTCCGGGGGCGTGGCCGGGCATTCCAGGGGCGGGGCATTCCTAGGCGGGGCTGTGGCAAGGACGCAGCCACCGTGCCGTGATCCCTTAGTGAGAGCTTAGTCCTACGCGAGGCGCGGAGCTGCCAGCCTGCGCTCCAGTGCACCTCCTGCTAGACTGCTTCAAGTTCTGCGCGCTACTGCTGAGAGGAGGGGCGTAACTAAGGCAAAAATCAGGTGGCAAAATCACCAATTAGTAACCCCCTCTCGGCACACACAAATAATTAGTAACCTACTCTCGGGAACCTGTGAGAACCTGCTGGATCCCACCTCTGTCAGGGTCCCTGGTTTTTCTTGATGGTCTCTCATCCAAAAACTGACCAGGCCCAACCTTGTTGAAGGCTTTCATGGCCAGATTCAACTGGTTGTTGTGGGTTTTCCGGGCTGTGTGGCCATGGTCTGGTGGATCTTGTTCTTAATGTTTCGCCTGCATCTGTGGCTGGCATCTTCAGAGGTGTATCCCAGAGAGAAGTCTGTTACACACTGTGTCCAGTCACCAGATTCATCAGAAGTGTGTAACACCTGAAGATGCCAGCCACAGATGCAGGTGAAACGTTAAGAACAAGATCCACCAGACAGCCCGGGAAATCCATCACAACCAGGACCAACCTTGTTTAGCTTCTGCGATCTGACGAGATTAAGCTAGCTTGGGCTATGCAGGTCAGGGCAGTATATTACTACTACATTGTAATCACTGAGAACAGCACCTTAGGATTTGGCAGCGTTTGTATTGGGTTTGGAAGCATTTATATAGAAATCTACGTTTCAACAGGGAACGTTCAGGACATGATCTCTGGAGAGCCCAGTGTTGTATCATCAGCAGTGTAACATTCACACTGTTTATAAGTCCACCCCAGCTCCCGTAAAGCACTATTGCTGCAGAGATTCCCTGTTGAAGCTGAAATTCTCAGGCATGCTAGGGAGAGATGGTGGGAAAAAATATTTCAAATGAAGAAACTGAGGCTTTAGGGAAAGACCACAGACCAGCAATTTGTGCATGGAGAAAGATAGTTGGGGGGTACAGAGAGCATTTATTTTCTAAAACAATGGGTGCTGGGACTTATGACTGCAGGAAAGTCAAATGTGGGAAACCCTTTTCATACAGATGCATGGGTGAAGGTTTGTTTGTTTGTTTGTTTATTAGATTTTCCCAAACTATTACATCCCCAAGGAGCTCTGGGCGGCGTACAGCAGGCCTGCAACAACAATACATAATAACATTACACACAGCAGGCTAAAAACAACATTTTACACATAAAAACTAGGGTAATTTAAAACAATTTACAAATCTATAACCATAAAACACAGCAGCAGCAATAATATATGGCGCCCGATCCCAAGGCCGGGAGGGGACAGTACTGATTAGATAGTATATCAGGCGTGGCAATGATGGCACGCAACACAAGGGCATCCTAGAGGGGGAATCCATGGCTGGCCTCACCAAAGGTTGTGCCTCCTGGTCAGGGAAAGGCACTCTGCATATGTTCAGAAGTCCCCCACTTTTTTTTGCAAAGTATGCAGAAGAAGAAGAGTTTGGATTTACACCCCACCTTTCTCTCCTGTAAGGAGACACAAGGTGGCTTACAATCTCCTTTCCCTTCCTCTCCCCACAACAGACACCTTGGGAGGTAGGTGGGGCTGAGAGAGTTCAGAGAGAACTGAGACTAGCCCAAGGTCACCCAGCAGGAATGTAGGAGTGCGGAAACACACCTGGTTCACCAGATAAGCCTCTGCCACTCATGTGGAGAAGTGGGGAATCAAACCCCAGGTTCTCCACATTAGAATCCACCTGCTCCTAACCCCTACACCACGCTGGCTCTACACCAATATACTACGCTGCAACCCAACTCCAGATTAAAATCCACCTGCTCCTAACCCCTACACCACGCTGGTTCTACACCAATATACTACGCTGCAACCCAACTCCAGATTAGAATCCACCTGCTCTTAACCCCTACCCCAACTCCAGATTAGAATCCACCTGCTCTTAACCACTACACACCATGCTCGCTTTACATCACTACACCTTGCTGCAACCCAAGCCATGGCTTTTGGGGCTAAGTGTTGGTCAGTGGGGGTGGGGGCATGGAAGCCGAGCTCCTCTGATGCAAGTAGATGGCAAAATGACACGGAGGGATTTCCTTGTTGATCATGTAGCCCTGCAAGAATTGAGTTGGCGGCCCCGAGGGCAAATCTTTCTTTTTGCAGAGCTGAGCTGGGAGCCACCCAAGGTATACAATCTCAAGAGTTGCCCAGACCTCGAAGACTGCTTGCAAAACCTTTGCTTCCTTCTGTGTTTGCTTTCTTCATGAGTCCAGCAAACGTTGAGTTGCCAAGGGGAAGGAGGGCTCTGAAAATGCTCTGTTACTCATAAACTTGGTCAACAAGAGGCAATAATTGATGACCTTCCCCCCCCGCCCCCGAATGTGGCTGCCAGGAATCTTCATGACATCTTTTTATAACTTTCCTTTCTGTCATCATCTACAATACAATACAATACAAACATGGCACAAGGCCACCAACAGGAACCCATTGAGAAAAATGTTCAAAGGTCAGGCCGCTGAACTCGGACCTTTGTGTCCAGGTCTGGTGCGTGGGAAGGGAGAAGCAAGGTGCAACTCATTCCCCGCTGTCTATCTTCAAGGTCGTTTCCTTAACATCCCACAAAGCGAGCGTTGTTGTCGGTACTGCCCCAACGCCATGGACTCAATCCCTCACATCCTGCTTTACTGTTCCAGGTATAATGATATTAGAACCGATCTGGGAGCTTTACTGCCTCTAGAATTTATGTTTCTCTCAGACAAACTAAAAATGTCTAAGCTATTTTTTGAGCAGCAGTGGCGTAGGAGGTTAAGAGCTCGTGTATCTAATCTGGAGGGACCGGGTTTGATTCCCAGCTCTGCCGCCTGAGCTGTGGAGGCTTATGTGGGGAATTCAGATTAGCCTGTGCACTCCCACACACGCCAGCTGGGTGACCTTGGGCTAGTCACAGCTTCTCAAAGCTCTCAGCCCCACCTACCTCACAGGGTGTTTGTTGTGAGGGGGGAAGGGCAAAGAGATTGTAAGCCCCTTTGAGTCTCCTGCAGGAGAGAAAAGGGGGGATATAAATCCACCCCCCCCCCATTATTATTATTATTATTATTATTATTATTATTATTATTATTATTATTATTATTATTAATGGCATATTATGCCAATGGGCTTGCTCCTGAGATTCTTAGGCTTTGTTTTATTTATTGTATTAAGTTTATATCCCGTCCCATCCTGTAGGGCTCAGGACGGGTTCCTGTTGTAGTTGATTAGCTATCTGGCTCTTAAATCCAGTGCACACTTACCTGGAAATAAGTGCCGCAGTGGAATAGACACCTGCAGGGTTGCACTGCAAAAAATTTACATATCTGTGTGTTACATGTGGGTGAAGTACCATCGCATTGCCACCTACCATTGAGTTACCGCCTAGGACAGCGATGGCGAACCTTTTTGAGACCGAGTGCCCAAACTGCAACCCGAAACCCACTTATTTATCGCAAAGTGCCAACACGGCAACTTAACCTGAATGCTGAGGTTTTAGTTTAGAAAAAATGGTTGGCTCGGAGGCGTGCGTTACTCAGGAGTAAGCTTGGTGGTAGTTGTTGGCTTTGCTTTGAAGCAACCATGCAACTCTTTGAACAGGCGAATCACGACCCTAGGAGGTTTAACTCAGAAGCGAGCCACACTGCCAGCAACCGAGCTTACTCCCAGGTAAAGGATCGCGCTTTAGTTCTTTGCATGAAAATCAGTGGGGTTTAACAGCACAACAGGGTTACCTATACTGCTTCCCCAAAACTAGGTCTTAGGTTTAATGCTAATAATCGAGCCTAGCAGCCCAGGCCAGCCTAGATATGTGTGTGTGTGTGTGTGGGGGGGGGGTGATTCCCCCCCCACATGATGAACTCTGTTTGTTTGTGCCCACAGAGAGGGCTCTGAGTGCCGCCTCTGGCACCCGTGCCATAGGTTCACCATCACTGGCCTAGGAGCAACAGTGTCATAGTGGTTAAGAGCAGGTGCATTCTAATCTGAAAGAACCGGGTTTGATTCCCCGCTCTGCCACTTGAGCTGTGGAGGCTTATCTGGGGAATTCAGATTAGCCTGTGTTCTCACACACACGCCAGTTGGGTGACCTTGGGCGAGTCACAGTTCTTCTGAGCTCTCTCAACCCCACCTTCTTCACAGGGTGTTTGTTGTGGGGGGGAAGGGCAAGGAGATTGTAAGCCCCTTTGAGTCTCCTTACAAGGAGACTCATCATCATCATCATCATCACCACCACCACCACCACCACCACCACCACCACCACCACCACCACCACCACCAACTCCTCCTCCTCCTCCTCCTCCTCCTCCTCCTCCTCCTTATTATTATTATTGGCAACCCCAGCAGGGGGCTTTCAAGGCAAGTAAGAAGCAGAGGAGGTTTGCTGTTGCCCCTCTGCAGAGTTTTCCTTAGTGGTCTTAGCACCAATTCTGGTTAGCTTCTGAGATCCGACAAAATGCCGCCCCCCCCCCCCCCCCCGCATCTGTATGCTACCAAGGCCTCAGGCTTTTTGAGTCTCTTTCAGGTAGGACGTGGTGTGTCTTAGGCGTGAAATGAGTTACTGAAGCTCTCAACATTGTTAGAAGGAAAGTGCATTTTAATAAGTTCATTTAATGTATCTACAGTAGATGAAAAGAGCAAAAAAAACCAGACGTTCAAAACTCAGCAGTATTGTGGAAGATTCATGTTTAGAAGATCCACTGACACTTAGCTTAGAACAGCCAAGAAGGAAAATCCGTAGCTTTGTAAGGCGAATGAACTGCTCATTTCTGCTATGAAACTGACAGTCACCCGTCAAATTCAGCACAGATAACAGAAGACAGTAAATCTTTGCACCTTTATCGTACTTTGGCATTTTCAAGCCCATTGCTTAACTGATATATGTGTGTGCAAATCCAAGTTATAGCGGCTTTAATTATAAAACTAGCTTTTACGCCTATGTATCTGGAAGTTTGCTACACTTCTCCACAGTGCCCAGGGCATAATTCTAACTAGCAGACATGACCATACCGCAAAGGTGAACCAATTCAATTCAATCTTCAATTACCCTAGCTGCCAACTTACGAACCCGAGCAGCTGTAGGTTATAGGAAGGGCCTTATTAATTGTTCTTAAGATACTGTTGATGCCTTCACAACTTCCTAATTGCCAGCATTGTTTGGGGGAGAGCAAAACCAGTTTCAAACTGATTTACATTTGTAGCATTGGTGCCGTACGAGTCTTTTGGACATCAAATCTCTTCTCATCATGACAGGCTAACAAGACAGTTCTTCTAGGTTTTGTAGTGCTAGGACAGTGGTGGCTAACCTTTGGCACTCCAGATGTTATGGACTACAATTCCCATTAGACCCTGCCAGCATGGCCAATTGGCCATACTGGAAGGGGCTGATGGGAATTGTAGTCCATAACATCTGGAGTGCCAAAGGTTAGCCACTATGGCGCTAGGATTTGCCCCAGCGGAAGAAGACCCGAATCTATGGCCCCTTCCTATAACCTACGCAAAATAATGCGTTTTCAAACCACTTTCACAACTGTTTGCAAGTGGATTTTGCTATTCTGCACAGCTTCAAAGAGCACTGAAAGCATTTTGAAAGTGCATTATTCTGCATGTGCGGAATGAGCCTATGACAAATACCCTTTTGAAAAAACTTGTACATAGAAGGTTTTTTAATTACTGTATGTAACTGTAACTTGTGTGTGGGTTTTAAGTTGAGATCCTCTTTTTCTTGATACGTTCAGTCTCCCTTTGGGGTAAATAAGGGGTTTATTTAAAAAGATGTTTGCCAAAGGTTTCTGGGGTGACACAAACCATCTGTTAAAACAGACAGTGATCCATCTGAGAGATCTCTTACAGTGGTTCAGGGGCTAATTTTCTCAATAGGTATGCATTGGCAAACACCAACAGCTTCTTAGGCACTGAATTTTTTTAGTAGAGCCGTAACCTGCCTTTTCCTCAAGGCACAGAAAGTATGAATATCACCCCATGAAACCCTTCTCGTGGTGGCGGTGGGTGGGGTGGGTGTTACAGCAAACAGTGGCATGCCCTCCCTCCCGCAAGTGTCAGCCAAAGGCCTAAAAGTTCTCATAATGATGCACAAAATAGGTCTGGTCCCGTTTGTTAATCTTCTGGCAGGCTTTCTCCACATTCTTGGTCATGCCTGGAGGGCCGCAGCTGAACACCCCGATTTTCTTAACCTGAAAACAAGGAAAGGAATTTATTTAGGTATTTGCTGGTTTCTTTGATTAATACGTTTTGATTCATTTCTACCCTGCCTTTCTCCTCAATGGGGATCTAAGGTAGTTTATATTGTTTGCTTCTCTCCTTTTTATCCTCACAAACGACTAAACATGGCGGAGAGGAGGGCTTGCAAACAGGAAGAAGAAGAAGAAGAAGAAGAAGAAGAAGAAGAAGAAGAAGAAGAAGAAGAAGAAGAAGAAGAAGAAGAAGAAGAAGAAGAAGAAGAAGAAGAAGAGAAGGAGGAGGAGAAATTTGAATTTATACCCCAGCTTTCTCTCCTGTAAGGAGACTCAAGGTGGCCTACAAGCTCCTTTCCTTTCCTCTCCCCACAACAGACACCTTGTGAGGTAGGTGGGGCTGAGAGAGCTCTGAAGAACTGTGACTAACCCAAAGTCACCAGCAGGAATGTAGGAGTGTGGAAACACATCTGGTTCACCAGATAAGCCTCTGCCACTCAGGTGGAGGAGTGGGGAATCAAACCCGGTTCTCCAGATTAGAATCCACTTGCTCTTAACCACCACACCACGCTGGCTCTCTGGAGAGGGGACATGCTGGTAGTGGTGGAAAGGGGGGTACGGGGGTGGGCTCGCACCATTCCAGAAGTGCCCGCAGACTTGAAAAAGTTTAAGGTTGCCTGGTGAGAAGGGAAGGTGGCTTGGATCAGGACCACAAGGGAAGGCTCCATCAGAGTTCTCCAATCAGAGCAGGCTTCAAACTTGGCTGAGCAGAAGGGTAGGATATAAGCTACAAACTTGGGATCCTTGCAAGATCGCTTACAAAGGCTCTGTCTCTTTGCCTGCTCTCAGCCTCCGGGTGCTGGCTGCTCTCAGGACGCTTCTGTCCCTTGTCGCCACTCACCTCAGGATGGACCTCTTGCAAGGAACAGAAGAAGGGGATGAAGGGTGGCCGTCCAAAGTGGGTGATGGACCTCAGACCAGTGAACAAGCTGCGGTTCAGGACCTTTTGAAAGTGCCTCTCGCAGATGTACTAGAAAGAAAGAGAAGACAAAACATCCAGAGCATAAAAAACGACACCACCTTTCTCCCTGAGAACTGCCACCATGACCATCACGGTGAGGTTATAGGAACCAAAATGGAATTAGGCCTCGCCAGGATGAACGCCAGCCTACTATCGTCTCCATCAGAAGGTGTGAGATGTGGGCCACCTTGGATTATCTCTGAAACAGCATCCAGGGCCCTGTGTCTTGTGGGCTCCCAAGATTCTGGCCAGCAAGGACTCACCAGCATAGTAGTGCGCATGTCGAATTTCTCCGCCAGTTGAGTGATGTAGATATGGACGGAGACGAGTTCGCGCTGGTCCTTCTCTTCCAGCTCACGGATTATGTCAGCCATCCACTCGAACTGCCGCTGCGTTCGTGTCACCCAGATGAAATAGATCTGTGGAGGAGAAGGAGGAGGAGGAGATGGATACGGTGATGGCTGGAGCCCCACGAGAAACAATACCACAGACCTTCTGATCTGTTCCTGCTGTATCGAAACCCTGCCTCTCCATTGCGCTCTTCTCCTTCTTTTCAACCCTGGATTGGATCCAGATGCCCTCGATCCCCGTGAATTGCTCAAGGAGTCTATGCCGACTCCCTCCACTACTAGAGGGAGTATGTCTCCTTCAGTCAGTTGCTGGGGAGCACAGGCAGTAGGGTGCCATTGCTTGTGGGCTTCCAAGAGGTAGCTGCTTAGCAGTGGCGGAGCTACAAAGGGAAGGGGGGTGCGCCGTGCACCGGGCGCATGCCTGGGGGCGAAAAATCGCAGCATATGTGCAGCATATAGGGGGAGGGGGCTTCAACCTTCCCCCTCCTTGCTGTTCTCCTGACCTGAGATGGCTCTGTTATTTGCCCTGTGTGGAAAGCACACACCTACACCTGACTTGATGGGCATTCCCACCTCCACGAGTGTTCTTCCTTTTGTGAGGCACATCAGGTGCTCTGAGATCTGTCCCAGTGCCTACCTGTTCATGAAAGAGACCACCCCCCATCCTTTCAAGCTCACCTTCTTACAGGGAATCTTGGAGCCGACCAACGACTTGAAGACCAGATCTTTGAGGATGGAGGCAAAGGGGGTCACCCCAATGCCCCCTCCCACCAGCACAGACACTTCAAACTTATTCCACTCCTGGTGCCCTTCTCCAAAAGGCCCATCCAGGTACAGCTGCAAAGAGACATAGGTGAAGAAAAATTCTCGACATCCTCAGACCGCAACAACTGAAACTGATCCATCACAACATGACCAGACGGCCCTCTGGACTGAAAACTGCTCAACGGTAGCATCCAATCCCCTGCGGATCTGGGCAACTTTGTTGTGCGTATGTGTGTGTGTTTTATGACTTGAATCATGAGAAGTCTTGGGGAACAACATTACAAGAAGGTAACTCTACAATTTAGCAAACAGATGCTTGCAAGTTGCATTCTGGCTTAGTCAGTTTCTTGCAGGCAGACGCCTTAGACATGTTTCCCATCCTTGGTGGCTGAGTTCCTGCTTTAATCAGCACATCACACTGGCTTCTAAGTAGAATTTGGACCTTGGAAAAGGGAGAACGGGACAGTGGAGATGCTGTTCTTAGGACTCACCTCAAACCTAGCCGCCCCCCCCCCCCCCGCCCCAACTTTACTGGGATGTTTAAGGCAAGTCTTTCTCAGATCTTTAAAATATAACTCTGGTATAGTTTGTCGAACAAAGGACATTCACAAACACCAGGACAACTTCAATAAGAAAGATGAGACATTAAAAATTAGCAAAGCGTGGCTCCCAGTACTTAAAAAATGGACCGATAACCCCACCCGCAATACAATGCACTCAACCACACTTTGCATAGCAAGTTCCACCCAAACACTTAATGATTGGTTCCCCACCCTGGGACATGGACAATATACCACACTAAACTTTCCCTTCTCACTTAGACACAGTGTGAAACAGACTTTTCTCTGTGATATACCTCTGACGATGCCAGTCACAGATGCAGGCGAGACGTTAGGAACAAAATCCACCAGACCATGACTACACAGCCCGGAAAACCCACCAGAACCAAAGGAAAGACCCTCCTAACTGTCCCCCTAATCAAAGAAGCTCATCTGGTGGGCACATGAGAGAGGGCCTTCTTGGTGGCAGCCCCGCAATTCTGGAACAGCTTTCCCAGGCAGGTGCACCTTGCCCCCTCACTGTCAATCTTCAAGAGGCAGTAGAAGACAGTTTTATGTAGGACTGCATTTGACTGATCTAGTTATTATTTATTGACAGTGCAGTTTTTAAATTGATGTCTTTATCATTGATATCTTTATTTGCCTTTATAATACTGTTTTATTTATATTGTGAGCCACCTGGAGGTCTACCAGGGAGAAATGCAAGCGTGCTTTAGATAAACTAAATCGATTAAATAAATAAGGCAAGCTGCATGTTTCCGTTGGGAACGTTCCGTTCCTGCTTTCCTCTTAATTAAACTCCAGGCAGGGGAAAAGCAAAAAGAAAAGCGCGCAGCATTACCTTGGGGTACTTGCCAATTTTTGCGATGCTTTCCGGGGAGTAGAGCTCTCGAAGCCGGGTTGTCCAGGGCCCAGCGGCTCGGATGTGCAAGCTCAGCGTGTCCTCGTGGGGAGCGGAGGTCAGAGTGAAGGGGTGGTACTCGTTGGTGCCCAGAGACAAGCAGGCAATCCGCACCCACTGCCCAGACCGGTAGTCAAAGTATTCTGGTCTCTGGAACTGGAGGCGAGTGACGCCTGTAGGAGAGTAAGGAGACGAAAGGTCTTCCTGAGGATCGGTCACAAGCTTCTCAGCAATGTAACTGAGCAGCAGTGGCGTAGGAGGTTAAGAGCTCGTGTATCTAATCTGGAGGAACTGGGTTTGATTCCCAGCTCTGCTGCCAGTTCTTTAGCTGGTTGCTGACCTTTTATTACAATTCGAGCCTCACCCAGAGGCCTAGGAAACTGTAATGTATCAGTGTAGTATTTGTGCGGATCCCAGCAGGGCTGCCTTCTGAATCTGACAGATGTTAATTTTATCAATTTGAAGATATTTCAAGTGCTGCCCTATTATTATTGGTTGATTTCACAGCTGCCAGTTCTTTAGCTGGTTGTTGGTCTGGAGCAGCAGTGGCGTAGGAGGTTAAGAGCTCATGTATCTAATCTGGAGGAACCGGGCTTGATTCCCTGCTCTGCCGCCTGAGCTGTGGAGGCTTATCTGGGGAATTCAGATTAGCCTGTGCACTCCCACACACGCCAGCTAGGTGACCTTGAGCTAGTCACAGCTTCTCTGAGCTCTCTCAGCCCCACCTACCTCACAGGGTGTTTGTTGTGAGGGGGGAAGGGCAAGGAGATTGTAAGCCCCTTTGAGTCTCCTACAGGAGAGAAAGGGGGGATATAAATCCAAACTCCTCCTCTTCTTCTTCTTCTTCTTCTTCTTCTTCTTCTTCTTCTTCTTCTTCTTCTTCTTCTTCTTCTTCTTCTTCTTCTTCTTCTTCTTCTTCTTCTTCTTCTTCTTCTTCTTCTTCTTCTTCTTCTTCTTCTTCTTCTTCTTCTTCTTCTTCTCTTTCTTCTTCTTCTTCTTCTTCTTCTTCTTCTTCTTCTTCTTCTTCTTCTTCTTCTTCTTCTTCTTCTTCTTCTTCTTCTTCTTCTTCTTCTAAAGATACTGGGATGGAATGGATCCTGTGCTGATCTTGCTACTCCACTGAGCAAAGCGGATATTTCAGAATACGTATATTTCAGTGGCCCCTTCCGCACATGCAGAATAATGCACTTTCAATCCACTTTCAATGCACTTTGCAGCTGGATTTTACTGTGCAAAATAGCAAAATCCACTTGCAAACAGTTGTGAAAGTGGATTGAAAGTGCATTATTCTGCATGTGGGGAAGGGGCCAGTGTGTGCTTAATGTCTGGGGCCCCTTTGGGCTACTGAATTTTCCCATTCATTCCTTCTTTCTCCCCATGCTTGCAACTATAGATAACAGCGGCACCTCTGGCCTTCTCCGCGAAGGGAGGGGTGGCCAAATGGCTCTCTTATCTTTCCCTAGACCAGTGGTTCTCAACCTGGGGGTCAGGACACCTTTGGGGTCAAACGACCCTTTCACAGGGGTCGCCTAAGACTCATAAGAACATAAGAACTAGCCTGCTGGATCAGACCAGAGTCCATCTAGTCCAGCACTCTGCTACTCGCAGTGGCCCACCAGATGCCTTTGGGAGCTCACATGCAGGATGTGAAAGCAATGGCCTGCTGCTGCTGCTGCTTCTCCTGAGCACCTGGTCTGCTAAGGCATTTGCAATCTCAGATCAAGGAGGATCAAAACTGGTGGCCATAGATCGACTTCTCCTCCATAAATCTGTCCAAGCCCTTTTTAAAGCTATCCAGGTTAGTGGCCATCACCACCTCCCGTGGCAGCATATTCCAAACACCAACCACACGTTGCGTGAAGAAGTGTTTCCTTTTATTAGTCCTAATTCTTCCCCCCAGCATTTTCAATGAATGCCCCCTGGTTGTAGTACAAAACTGGACTCTCTGCATCAGTGTTCTCCATCTGTAAAACGGATAAATGTTAGGGTTGGGGGTCACCGCAGCATGAGGAACTGTATTAAAGGGTCGTGGCATTAGGAAGGTTGAGAACCACTCCCCTAGACCTTGGGAATGGACTTTCGCTTTTCTCTGCTTTTCCCGCTTTTGCTGTGCGTAGTTGGGGGCAGGGGAGGGGGTGGACAACAGAGGTTATAAACCTATGGGTATTTGAGGAGTGGGTCAGAACTGGCTTTGCAAAAGCCAACGGGGCAATGTTCGTTCCAGTAAAGACTTTTGATTGATGAAAGCCAGAGCCTGTCATTGAATGAGTCATAGACCTTGCAGCTACGTATTTTAATCCCCGTGGAAACTATACCCTAATTAGTAAGTGTACAATAATAACATATCATGACTAACATACATAGATCAACATCCGTAACCACGTTCCTTCTCTCATAACAGATAGACTATCCTGGTAATTCTCAATACAATGATATTCATAAACGTGTACTTCCTTTAAGTACGATTCTTTGGAATTCAGCCCAGTACTAGGTCATCAGTAAGATAATACATCCAGCATGCTATCGTCAAAAAGGTCACCTGTGGACATGGCTGTCCTGTACACAAGCTCACCATCCATTAAACGGTGGTCCAGTCCTTATAAGGACAAGGAGAATCATCCTTATGACAGTAGGGGTATGCATTCAAAGTGACTACATCACATCTTCGAAGGACCCATCCTGTCTGTGCCGGTAACTAACTGCAGCTAAGGCTAACTGCAGCTAGCCCTAACCCTATACCCTCCTGTGGCGTAGTGGTTAAGAGCAGGTGCATTCTAATCTGGAGGAACCGGGTTTTATTCCCCGCTCTGCCGCTTGAGCTGTGGAGGCTTATCTGGGGATTTCAGATTAGTTGCTTGTTGCTGGAGTGTACTAAGCCCTGTGTACTAAGTACACACCAGCCCTGTGTACTAAGCAAAGCGGTCTCATGGGCCACTGTTTAAAGGTTTGCCTAGCTGTGGTCTAGGATGTGGAACAACTCAACCTTTGCACATCAAGAGGAAACCATCTTTGCCTCTCTTCCATATAGCATACAAGACTCCCACACATGCCAGCTGAGTGACCTTGGGCTAGTCACAGCTCTACGGAGCTCTCTCAGCCACACCCACCTCCCAGGGTGTTTGTTGTGAGGGGGGAAGGGCAAGGAGATTGTAAGCCCCTTTGAGTCTCCTACAGGAGAGAAAGGGGGGATATAAATCCAAACTCTTCTTCTTCCTCATCAGCTTGCAGCCTGTCTCCGATCTAATCCCGACAGTCGTCTGACAAAGGACCCCGTTCTCTGGGAAGTTCTGCAGGGATAGTCAACAGCCCCACGCTACCTGAAGGGAGGAGCTCCGCCTTCACCACGCCGATTTCCACCTTCTTCCTGCTCAGGCTGATGAGTTTGTCTGCCCCGTAGATGAGAGCCGGGACGATGAAATAAATGTGGAAACGGGGCTGCTGGATCAGAGCGTAGCTGCCGTGGATGATAACCTGGGGAGGGGACACGTCAATCAACAGAACTGTAGGTTACTGAACTCACTGTGTGGTTTGAATATGCCAGCAACCCCGCTAGGGGTATTTTACATCGCCTGCTACCTGATATTTTCTTTACAAAACTGGATATGTTGGGAACTGGACCCAAATGCAAAGGTCTACCATTGAGACAACCTCTCCCAATAGTTTGACTTGAAACAAGGGAATTGTGTGTGTGTTCATATACATGGTTGTGCTATCCTTCCACATACCTAGGGTGCCTTCAGTCTTCTCTGAATCTCAGTCTTCCATTCCCTTTCCCAACATCTGATAGAAAGGCACCTTCCACCCTGAGAGTCAGCATGGTGCATTGGTTAAGAGCAGGTGGATTCTAATCTGGAGAACCGGGTTTGATTCCCCACTCCTCCACCTGAGTGGCAGAGGCTTATCTGGTGAACCAGGTGTGTTTCCGCACTCCTACATTCCTGCTGTGTGACGTAGGGCTAGTCACAGTTCTTCCGAGCTCTCTCAGTCCCACCTACCTTGCAAGGTGTGTGTTGTGGGGAGAGGAAGGGAAAGGAACTTGTAAGCCACCTTGAGTCTCCTTACAGGAGAGAAAGGTGGGGTATAAATCCAAACTCTTCTTCTTCAACCTACACTTTTAACTGAAACAGCAAAGCCAAACAGATTCATCTGCCCACATTGCTCCAGTAACAGAGCCTCAGCTTTTC
>NC_059441.1:1955000-1960000 GCF_021028975.2 Sphaerodactylus townsendi
GAAGTTTATATAATGATCCTGACATGAAAAAAGGAGGAAGAGTCACTTCAGTTGGATGAAGGCTCCTGAGGCTGGGGGAAATTTGCTTGAAGGGTGGTTGGATAATCGATTGGGACATTAACATTCTCTTCCCCTAGACCAGGGGAATGTTTCCTCTTGACTCTCCAGATGTTCCATTAGGAACTACAATTCCCATCAGTTTCTGTCCCAGCATGGGCCAATTGTAGCCATGCTGGTAGAGAGCTGATAGAACCCTGGGAATCTGTAGTCTCTGAACATGCTGGTAGAGTCCAGAGGTGCTCCTACTCACTGCTCTAGACCATGGTGCCGTTCAACCATTTGCTCCTCCAGGATGTTACAGTGGATCTACAGTTCCTCACCATCCCTGCCAGCATCATGCTTTACAGCAGGGGATGATGGGAACCAGTCCATAAATATCTGGTGGGCCGCGAGTGACACCTGTGCCCTAGACCAACCGTCTTGATTCATACTGAGGCCCTCCACAACAGCTTTTTGTTTGAGGAACTCAACAGGGATCTTCCAGCCTTTAAACGCAGAGTAGCTACAACTCCCAAGGGATCCTGGCAAGAAATAAGACTGCTGACCTTGCGGCAGGCCCTGCCCCCTGGGCCAGCTCCATATCCTCGCTGGTGCCAGTGGGAGACACCGCAAAAGTGAGGGGGGGCCGGTAGCATGGTGGTGATTCAAATGATTGGGATTCAAATCATTTAACAACTGGTTGTTTACAAACACCAAAGTGGCGTGAACCGGCTGAATCCCACCACTGCATACCCCCCACTGCTTGTTTTTCACATGTCCTATTGACAATGAATCTTCTTCCACTGTCCAGCATTACCTCTTCCTTTGGATCAGCGATTCCCAACCAGGGTTCCATGGGTACCCTGGGGTTGCCGTAGGCATGTCCCAGGGGTACTGCGGCAATGCTACGGACCCCCCCTCACTTTTTCGCGGTGCCTCCCCCTGCACCAGCAAGGATATGGAGCTGGCCCAGCAGGGGGCAGCAGGGGCCGTGCGAAAGGTCAGCAGCCACTTCCCACCCGTGCTTCCCTTCACCCTGGGAGGGGAAGGTGGGGGGGTGTGGCAAGCAGGGGAAACTGGGAGGTGGGAGGTGGAGGAGGAGGATGGCAGGGGTGCAGTGAGATCCTGGAAGAAGCGAGGGTCGAGGGGTGTACCCATGATCGTCAAAAAAGGTTGAAAACCCTGCTTTGGATGAACAAGTCCTTCCCAATGCCGAGAGGGGGAAAAGGGAAAGAAATCCTTCCGGCCACCTTGACGACATAGGGAACGCCTAACAGACCTACTTTCCACCAATCTCGTTGTCTGCTCTCACACCTGTAGCAGCTCAGCTCTCCTGTGGGTCTCAGGCTTTAGGCTCTGCCCACCTCCATGGCCCCTTCGAACTGGAGAGGCTGAGGGATTGAACTCCATGGTCTTGATTGTACAAAGCGTGGAGGCTTTTCCCGCCTGAGTCGCATAACCAGTCCTCTCCGTTCCTGCCTTCTGGATAGAGGCACAATCCATGGCCACGCAAAGTGTCCCAGCTCTCAGCGTGGAACATACTGGCACAGGCAGTGGAGTTCATTTTTCATTCCTGCCGAAAAAGCTGCTGGCTCCGCCACTTGCAGCCCACAGCTGGTGCCAATGCCCCCAAAGCCCTGGCTCTCTTAGTTGCCGGCCTCACCTCATTTGAGGGTCTCTGTGGCTGAGTTGGCTACCTAGCGGGCCTTTAAAGAGGTTGACCTCACGGCGCCCCCTCCCCATGTTACCTTCTGTGCTATGTCCATACCCATAAGAACTTGGCTTTTGAGCCTGTGCAAGAAGCAATTCAAAATTTTGCAGGCATGTGAATGAATGGCACCTATAAAAGACCAGGAGGACTCATCCCCCTCTCCAGATTGGAAGAGACTGCCCTGGAATGGAAGGAGGAGGAGGAAGAGAAGGAGAAGGAGAAGGAGAAGAAGAAAGGAGGAGGAGGAGAAGAAGAAGAAGAAGAAAAAGGAGGAGGAGGAGAAGGAGAAGGAGAAGGAGAAGGAGGAGAAGAAGGAGAAGAAGAAGGAGGAGGAGGAGGAGAAGAAGGAGAAGGAAAAGGAGGAGGAGAAGAAGGAGAAGGAGAAGAAGGAGGAGGAGGAGGAGGAGAAGAAGGAGAAGGAGAAGGAGGAGAAGAAGGAGAAGAAGAAGAAGGAGAAGGAGAAGAGGAGAAGAAGGAGAAGGAGAAGAAGGAGGAGAAGGAGAAGAAGAGAAGGAGAAGAGGAGTAGGAGTAGTAGTTTGGATTTATATCTCACCTTTCTCTCCTGTAAGGAGACTCAAGGTGGCTTGCAAACTCCTTTCCCTTCCTCTCCCCACAACAAACACCTTGTGAGGCAGGTGGGGCTGTGACTCGCCCAAGGTCACGCTGCAGGAATGTAGGAGTGCGGAAACACATCTGGTTGTTCACCAGATAAGCCTCCACCATTCAGGTCGAGAAGTGGGAAATGAAACCCGGTTCTCCAGATTAGAATCCACCTGCTCTTAACCACGCTGGAAGGGGGATGGGCTGTGGTTCTGTACAGCTCCCACTTAGTGCGATGATCACATTCTACCCACTGGTCACCTCTGTGCTAAGGTTCGGTGACAGGGCGGGAGGCTAAAACTAAGGCAAAGCCTGCCAGGCCGCCTCCCAGGGTTTGCCTTTTTGGATCGGTTTTGGATGCTTTCTCAGCACCCCAATCAATCTGAGCCAGTTTGTATTTTCCTTGCGCAGCTTCAGCACGGTTCCAATATATATGTTTAAAGAGTAACAGCTGCTCAGTCTCCCTCCCTCCCTCTCTCTCTCTGGGAGAGATGCCAACCTTATTCTAGCCAGCTTGAGAAGTCCTTAACTGGGGGCGGGCACTGAAGGTTGGGTGCATGTCCGTTCTTGCTTTGGGAGGGGAAGAGCCACACCCGTGTTGCCTGCTCGCTGTCCCACACTCGACTCCGACTCCGGCCCAGCAATCCCCATCTGTGCTGCCTTTGGCTTCCGTTTACTCATTTTAAACGGGGCCGCTGACTCAGGAGGTGCTGCTGGCGCCCAAAGATGGTGCCGTTTTGAAAATGGCCGCCAGCGCCGGGAGCCAATGTGGTCGCAATGCTGTCCTCGTTTGTTTTCTACACAGCAGCTGGTTCGAGCTCTCCGTGCGCATAATGAACAGAACGCTTTGGAAAGCTGGTGGTTAGAAGAAATGGCAGCAGCTGTTCCGGGGGAGGAGAGTGGAAAGGAAGTCCGGGCGGGCAAAGACTGCAGAGGGTTTCCTGAGAAGCAGAGTGGTAGAAAACCGTGCCGGCGTTTTTTGGTCTCCGTCTGTTGAACTACGGGTCTGACGTCTTGAAAATAGTTTGCAAAGAAATCAGCAAGCCAAGCAGGGACCTGGAGTGATCCGGAGCTCTGTCTTTTTAGCAAGCAGGGCTGCCAACTCTGCCTTGGGAAATTCGCGGAGATCTGGGGAATGGTTCCTGGAGAAAGAAGGCAACTCAGCAGGGATGTGATCCTATAGAATCCACTTTCTGATGTCGCCATTTCCTGCCATTCCTGTAGTCTACAGGTCAGCTGTGATTCCTGGGGGACTCCAGATACTACCTGGAAGTTGGCAGTTATATCAGCAATGTGTAAGAACATAAGAACAAGCCAGCTGGATCAGACCAGAGTCCATCTAGTCCAGCTCTCTGCTACTCGCAGTGACCCCAGATCAGGTGCCTTTTGGGAGCTCTCACATGCCACAGGAATGTGTGAAAGCAATGGCCTTCTTGCTGCTGCCATGCTGCTCCCTGAGTGCACCTGGTCTGCCAAAGCTGTTGTAATCTCAGGAATCAAGGGAGGGGATCAAGATTGGGGAGCCATAGATCGACTTCTCCTCCATCAACTCAATCCTGTCCAAGCCCCTTTAAAGCCTATCCAGGCTAGTGGGCCATCACCAACCTCCCAGGAAGTGTTATTATCCCAAACACCAATCCTGCAACGCTATGGGAAGAAGTGTTTCCTTTATTAGTCCTAATTCTTCCCCCCAGCATTTTCAATGAATGCCCCCTAGTTCTAGTATTGTGAGAAAGAGAGAAAAATTTATCTCTGTCAACATTTTCTACCCCTATGTCTATGTGCATCTGAGGGTTCCAACCCCGATTGGAGAAGAAAAGAAGTAGAGTTGGATTTATATCCACCCTTTCTCTCCTGTAAGGAGACTCAAAGGGGCTTACAATCTCTTTTCCCTTCCCCCGGCCCCCACAACAAACACCCTGCTTGAGGAATGGGTGGGAGCTGAGGAGAGTCTCGAAGAACTATGACTAGCTCCAAGGTCACCCAGCTGGAGTGCAGGTGGGAGTGCACACAAGCTAATCCTGGGTTCCTGAGATAAGCCTCCACAGCTCAAACAGCAGAGCAGGGAATCAAAACCGGTTCTCCAGATTAGAGTGCACCTGCTCTTACCACTACACCACGCTGGCTCTCAATAGATAGATGAATGAAATGGCTGAAAGTGCTTCCTTTCCCAGCCTCTATCCCCTGCAGGGATTTCCTAACCTGGAGTTTGCAACCCAAATATGTGCACAAATAAACCGGTTCTGAATAGTCTCCTCGCCCCACCCCTCCCAGAATTGCACTTGATGGAGTTATTAACTTTGGGGAGCAACTCACAGCCAGTTTGCCGCTTGTGTGTGGGGCTTCTTCACAGCAAGGAGTCCTGCAGTTCAGGGGACTTGCTTTGAACTCTTAATGTGTGTGTAAGAACATAAGAACAGGCCAGCTGGATCAGACCAGAGTCCATCTAGTCCAGCCCTCTGCTACTCGCAGTGGCCCACCTGGTGCCATTGGGAGCTCACATGCAGGATGTGAAAGCAATGGCCTTCTTCAATGGCTTTCTGTAGCCACCGGGGGTTGCAGAGATAGAGGAAACTATAGCAAGGGAACGCGCAGCATAAGGGTCCCTTTAAACAAGATTTTTTTAAAGCATCTCTCCCTTAGCCTTCT